>NC_043957.1:47077235-47377235 GCF_902148855.1 Sphaeramia orbicularis
ATGGAGACGCTTAGATAAACACACAGCTAAAATAGAAGGGGAGTCGGGTTACACCATGAGGTATTGGTAAGAGAAAGGAGAAGCAAAAAGCATTGTGAAAGCATTGTGGTCGCTCTATTTTCTATCCCAGGTAATTTTTTTTCTCTCTTCTACAGACCGGACACCCATAATATCTCAAACAAACACAAAACAACATCCTTTAAAGCCTCAAAACAAAAGCAGGGAGACCTGATATAATAATTGAAGTTGGGTTGAGTATAGTGGGTTTGTCTCAGGAGTCAGTCATGGCCTGAGGAGACACCAGGACCCAAGGAAGGCCCTTTGGCCAAGTGTATCAGTTGATGGTCAAAAGGGTCATGACATGAAAAAGAAACTATGAGAAGTGAGGGGTCACTTGGAACAACTGTCATCACTTAGTGTTTCCCATTTCACCTGAGGACTCAGTAGATGTTACTGCTGCCACTGACTGATGCTTGAGTCATTGTTTGAATCATGGAGCAGCATTTTACATCTGGGCTGTTTTTCACTGGACGGCTGAGTATACGCCAGGCAAAGTTTGATTTTTTTTTTTCCCCTGAGAATTATCTATTGAGTTTCTGTGTTTTAAGAAAAAAAAAAAAGTGGAAAGCAAGAAGAATAATGGTTTGTAATACCTTACATATTAATCTGAGAAGTCTTTCGAAAACACCCAAACCCAAAGTGAAATTCCCCTTCTGAATCACCCACTATTACACCAATAATAAAAACTTCAGTCAGATGGTTTTGGTGGGGCTGACATATACAGTAATTTCTATTTTTTGAACCTCAAAACTGTTCAAACCCATGATTTATTTTCTTTATATCCTCCACTAGAGATGTTTGGAATATGAGTGAAATATTTTGGGAAGCAAAAATAAGCTAAAATATAATGAGATCACCAATGCAAATATACAAAGCGTGTGATCATAGAGTTTTTATTAATACAGATGTTTTGGTTCCCTACCAAGTAACATACAACGGGCAATAAGTATGTTTAAGCCCAGCACAACCCTTTAATATTCATGTTTATATTATCAGCTATATGTGGAAAAACAATACGTAGAATGTGATATTTCAGCAGGATTTGTGTCTAAGTAGCACATTTTATATACAGCATATGGGCCTAAAAGTGATTATGAATGGCATTTAATGAACAAAGAGTGACCTTGTCTTCACTGTTTTTATGGTTATCTGGACCCATCAGCCTCAATCTATCAGATACATGGAGAATCTAGAGCCTTAAAAGCTCATTCTTATTGTAAAGCATTTTTATGGTCAAACATATGCAGTGTGTGTATATCTGAGTTGGACATATGTGTGTACGTGTATGTCCATTGGTGTGTATGCTATGTCCTTTTGTGTTGTGGTTTTTAGTTTATAATGTTGTTTAATCTCTTCTTTTTTATGTGGTTTCATCACGTTGTAAGCAAAGTGCTGTAAAAATCAAGCTTAACTCCCTATTACTATACATTATTTCATTATTTCTATACATTTTTTGCTGGACTTGTATTATCAATTACACGATCTTGCATAAAAAATAAAAAAATGCGCCAGAAAATGGGAACATAAACAAAACAGCAGGCTCTAAAAAGTCCTGCAAAAATCAAGTTTAACTCCCTTATTTCTATACATTATTTATTGGACTTATATTATCAATTACACAATGTTCAGACGTGCATTAAAAATAAAAAATGCACCAGAAAATGGGAACATAAACAAAACAAAGGCTCTAAAAAGTCCTGTAAAATTAACTTTAACTCCTTTATTTCTATATATTATTTGTTGGACTTATATTATCAATTACACGATCTTCAGAAATGCATTAAAAATCAAAAATGCACCACAAAACCGGAACATAAACAAAACAGCAGGCTCTAAAAAAATCCTGTAAAATCAACTTTAACTCCTTTATTTCTATACATTATTTGATGGACTTGTTTCATCAATGACATGATCTTCAGAAATGCATAAAAAAACAAAAATGCACCAAAAAGGAACATAAACAAAACAGCAGGCTCTAAAAAAGTCCTATAAAAATCAGGTTTAAGTCCCTTATTTCTATACATGATTTGTTGAACTTCTATTATCACTTACACGATCTTCAGAAATGCATAAAAAAAATCAACAATCCACCAGAAAACAGAAACAGGCTCTAAAAAGTCCTGTAAAAATCCAGTTTAATTCCTTTATTTCTATACATTACTTGTTGGACTTTTATTATCACTTACATGATCTTCAGAAATGCATAAAAAAATCAAAAAAATCACCAGAGAACACGAACGTAAACAAAACAGCAGGCTCTAAAAAGCCCTGTAAAATCAAGTTTAACTCCCTTATTTCTATAAATTTTTTGTTGGACTTGTGTTATCACTTACATGATCTTCAGAAATGCATTAAAAATCAAAAATGCGTCAGAAAACGGGAACAGAAACAAAACAGCAGGCTCTAAAAAGTCCTGTGAAATCAACTTTAACTCCTTTATTTCTATACATTGTTTGTTGGACTTGTTTCATCAATGACATGATCTTAAGAAATGCATAAAAAACCAAAAATGCACCAAAAAGGAACGTAAACAAAACAGCAGGCTCTAAAAAGTCCTGCAAAAATCAAGTTTAATTCCTTTATTCCTATATATTATTTGTTGGACTTGTATTATCACTTACACGATCTTCAGAAATGCATAAAAAAATCAAAAATCCACCAGAAAACGCAAACATAAATAAAACAGCAGGATCTAAAAAGTCCTGTAAAAATCCAGTTTAACTCCTTTATTTCTATACAATATTTGTTGGACTTGTATTATCACTTACATGATATTCAGAAATGCATAAAAAAATCAAAAATGCACCAGAAAACAGAAACAGGCTCTAAAAAGTCCTGTAAAAATCCAGTTTAATTCCTTTATTTCTATACATTATTTGTTGGACTTGTATTATCAATTACACAATCTTCAGAAATGCATAAAAAAAAAAAAAAATGCACCAGAAAACGCGAACATAAACAAAACAGCAGGCTCTCATCAAACCATATTTTCGGGCTGTAGACAAATAGTGATGATGACAATGAAGAGACCCCAAATATGCAGACGTCCTGACAGTCCCGATGTGATTTGTCAGGGTGGATTTTCTCATAATTGTACAAAGGCTGCAACCAAAGCCAAGACATTTGTAACACACTGGAGTACTTTAACTGTACAAACGTGAATTCATCTAACAACACGGCTAACTTTTAATCCCCATTGGGCTTTTATGAAGACGCTGTGAAAAAGATATCGGAATGCGTACGCTATAATCTGACTCAACAGTAATCAGGTCTGTCAGGTACACTATGCCAAAGAGAAGGAAGGCAATCACAGCGTGGTCATGCATGGGTAGAGTTACCAGAGGAAAGCACTGACACTCATTAATAATGTGAAGAGATCCGTGCATATGAAAAACACCTTCTTGCAATTTTTTTTCCAAACAAAACAAAAAAAAGTAACTCCATCATGCAAATGATTCGAATCTTGTTACATTATGTCCCGAGGATGGCAAAGTGTTAAGTCTGTGAATGTCTTTAATATTGCACACGGGAAGACTTTATAACGACTCGAGACATTCATAGCTCAAAATGAGTATCCATTTGTTTCAGAAAAATCTTCTCCGGTCGCCATGGATACTCAGCATGGTGTACTGTTAACATTTATAGATACCATGTCTTTTACCATATCCCGTTAAATGTCTTGAGGGAAACAAAGTTGCTAATTTGTTATGACAGTGTAGGATACAGTTTCTGATAAAGGATGAGTGTAAGTTGCCAAGGACTACATCATTCCTGCTGCAACACACTGTACTCTTGCTTGGCTGCACTGGATAAACAGATTGTGTTATTTCTGGTTCTGTACCACAGGGTGTCAATAATACCTCTAAATGGGCCTTTATATTTTATGAAAATCAAAGGTAGGTTTTCAAGAGGAAAGTAAATGATGCATGTAAATTCAAAAGTCATAATCAGCCCACTTAGCGTCTCTCAGAATTTCCAAAAATGAAAACAGATACGTGAGGTGAGAGTGGAACAGAGGGACGCATGGTTTAACCTGTGTAGAGAACAGTAGTGTTCATGCACTACAGCTGATTGAAGCAATATGTCACATTATAAATTAAGCTAAATTCTTACTTCAAGCGGCCGGCCTGTCTGCAGCCGTTCGGGCATATCATGCCACGAACTGCTTTCAGTTCAAACAAAGTCGGACCCCTACTGGGAGAAGCATTTCACACAGACATGAATCACTCCTTTTGACAAGATCCATGGCCTTCGATGATACACAGCAATTCTTACTGGGACTCCAGACAGATAAAGAACAAAAGAAGAAATATATAGTGTATAAAATACACCAAGAAGAGTAATAAAATATAGTTACAAAAAGGGGCCGAATCATAAATAAACCATGTGGTGCAGCCCATGTTCTGCCCTGAATCTGAGCTCTGCATAACTTTTGATGGTTGATTTTTTTTTTTTTTTTTTTCGTAATGATATTGGCTGTTGAAATCTTGTGGCAATTATAAATAAGAACCAAATGTTATGTAACATGAAAATCGTGATCTGAACATTTAGGTAAAGTTTTCCACGAGTGAAATTAGCCCCCATAGGACCTCAGCCTCTATCAGTTATGGTAAATGAATCTGGGTGGTAGCAGTTAATCAAAAAGTGAGTGGGATGTCACCTTGAGTGTCTGTGAGAAAACCTCCCAGCAAGTTGTTGATAAATGATGGATTGGCAGCCAGTTTTGCGGTTGTCTGTGTGTGCGTGTGTGTGTGTTTTTGTGCGTACATAAGTGTGCTTGTATGGACGAGAGGGGAGGGAATCATGGATGGCTACACATGGTCATTGCAGTAAAAGAAAATTAAAGACCAGTGTAAAGCTGCGGGTACAGCTAAATGTCCTGTGTGTGTGTGTGTGCGTGTGCATGTGTGTGTGTGAGAACAGGTTTGAATGTGTATTTGTGTGAGTGTGTGCTGCCTATTCAAGTGGAGGAAGAAGTGGGAGGGGGAGCTGTCTTTTTAAATGGCCAGAGAGAGGAAGGATGTCTCCAGCCTTGACTCTGGCGTCCCTTTGTTGTTCGTGAAAACAAAACAAAAAGAGAGAAGGACAAGAGGAGAGAGGGAGAAAAAAAAAGAGAAAAAAAAAAAAAAGCATGAGGGAGCGGAAGAGAGGGAGGGAGGGAGAGGGAAAGCATAAAGTTAGAGCCAGTCATGAACAACAATGCAGTCTGCTCTGTGACAGAGACATGATGTCACGTTAGTGGAGTCCCTGGTGTGGGGGTGGGAGGACAAGTTGACTGGGTGGGGCCATACCTCTGTCTTCCCTCTCCCCATGTGCATCTCTTTTTTTAGTGAATGAACCTTGGGAAGCATAATGAGCCAGGCTCGCAGCTCCACTTCCGCACACCCGTCATTTGAAACAGTGAGATTTCCAGGTCGTTCATTCATGCCCAGGTCCCTGCTGAGCCTGCCGCTTAGAGAGAGTGAGGGAAGCCTGGTAAAGGATCGCCCCCGAGGGACAGTGTGTGCGTGTGCGAGTGTGTTTTTGTGTGTGTGCACTAGAGGAGGCATGAGCGATCTACGGCAGAGGGAAAATAAGGGAAGGAGTCGCTGTGAAAGAACATGGGGACACAAAGTTCTCAGATGTGCTTCAAGCTAATCTATGTGACCTGAGGCCGTACAGACAGTGCACTTCACTTTAAGGCATTTAGAGTTTTGATTTAAAAAAAAAAAAAAAAGCTCTGGAAATAAATGAAATTTTGAAGAGTGAACTGCACTGGAATAAAAAAAAATGCTGCATGAAATAATAGATTTGGAGGAATATTATTTACAATCATTTAATTACTATCCACTTGTAAAGTCTCATGTCATGGTGTCATAAAACTCATGACTGACTTATGGTGCATGTGTATTTGTTTAACTTCTTTCTACTGAGGCACCAGTTAGGTTTTTAGAAGGGACTGCAGTCATTCATTCATTTGATTCAAATACAGTGATGAGTACAATTTTCTATAGTCAGTGTTTTATCTGCAGTACATCCCAATTCTTTTTTTTTTTTTTTTTTTAAACTCTTTTTATTGAAATTAGAACAATGACAATATAAAAAGTCTGTAAGTGCAGACTTTGTATTTACTAAAGTGCTTTAATTACAATGTATTTAAATGATTTAAATTTTATTACATTCTGTAAAATGTTAAGTATGTTCTACTAATTTGTAGACGTAGTCGAAAGTACGAAAAAGTTTAAGTTGAATGGATGTCAATCACTAAGTTTTAGTCATGACCACACCCTTTTATCTCCGCATTGCATTGTGGGTGTAGGGCATGTTATTGAAAAGGTATTATTTTTATGTGCAGGGGTTCAGCAGGGTTGTGGTGTTAGTGTTAATTTTGACTTAATGTGTGTATGGCAGTATTTATTGGCCTTTTTGTGTTTGTTTTTGTGTTTTTGTAGAGCTGCACCATGAGTGAGTGCCATAGGGCCAACAATGGCTTTCCTGTTCATATACCGTCACTCTTATGCAACAAAAGTCTTTATGCTTTGCCAAATAAATAGCTCTTCCTATACTGACAGACTACAGCAAGCAGACCTCCTTCCTAGCTTCCATCCAGGCCATGATGTAGTAGATTGAACAATTGTACAAAGCAATTTATTTTGCAAAGGACATGAGTGTGAAATTGTGACTTTTTCAAAGTGCAGTAATTAAACACAGTTTTAATGATGACTAAAATTTGAAATGGCAAGACTAACTGTTGGGAATTTTACTACAGTTTATCATTATACCAGTAATCAATACATCCCTATGTGAGAGTGAATTGCTGTTAGTCTGTATGTCAGCCCTGTGATAGGATTAGGAAGAAGTGGTTAAGAAAATGAATGAATGAATGACGTTTGCAGATCCAGAAAGTTCTTTGCCATAAAACTGTTGTCTCGGTCTGTGGCTTCAACACAACTTTCTCTCTCCACAAACTGCACAGGCTCTCTCTCCACTCTCTGAAATGTGTCAAAGTGATAGTGATTTGGTGTTTGTAATGAGTATCATATAGAATGAGAGTATGGTTTACTGGGTGGTTTCATGTAAAACTAAATGACACTTTCCTACCTTTATGACCCGTATTTATTTAAAGGCACACTGGCCTTTCCCTCTCTATAGCTGTCACCTTTTACTGTATGTAACAGACATCAAACTTGATAAAATTCAGGAAGAACTTGTCAATTACAGGATTTTTGGTTAGATTACAGAACACTATTGTGTGATCTTGTTTTTTTTTTGGGGTGGGGGTGGGTGGGGGCATTCACAGCATACATGGTTTCCCATTTTCTCTTCTGAACACCCACAGCAAGAGCTGTTCAGCAGACATCTGATTTGTGAAGCTATACAATTCAAATTGAATCCATACATATTCACACTGTGTGCAGTAACACCTGGGTGGCCGTTTGAGTGAAACAAAAAAAAAAAAAAAAAAAAAAAAAAACATCAGCTGGCAGCTTTAAAATTCTATAAATACATTCTACAAATGCATTCACATGTAATACATGATCAGGCACAACTGTGGAATTTGGATTTGAGTTTTCCCGTGATACATGAAGCTGTGCTTTTTTTGGGTCCGATCGAGGGAAAGAGCACAGGTACCTGTTGAACTCTCAACCACCCATCAAGAAACTTTCAGTAAATGCAGTGCTGCCTTGGCCGCTGCTGGCCAGTGTTCTAGATGGAATCAACTCAGAAACGATTTCAACAGCATTTAACTTTCAGCCACATTCACATCTGCCCTGTCCAATTTGTGAAACAAAATGACCTTAGGGAAGCTTCCATTACTGCTTCACAGCAGGAACTGAAAAGTAATGTCAACAGTCTGCTCAATTAGGTGTACATGGCATGGAGGAGATGTTTAGCAAGGGCCAGGACATCTTATGGTGTAAAAAAAAAAAAAAAAATCATGGGTAAGCTTGCATGACTTTGGTCTCTGCGTGTGTTTGTTTCATTGTCTTGATTGCTTACAGAGTCACTTGGCTCCCAGTTGCTGCAGAGCTGAAGAGCAAAATCATAGCTGTTGAGGCGGGTTGGAATATTCCACTATCTGCACTAAGCACTGGGAGGGAACCGAAGATTGATTGCTGTAGCGTTTGAATAATAGAAAGATAGATGGACAGAGCATCAAGAGATCAAGGACAGAAGGACAGGCAAATAGGGAAGGACCTCAGGATCCACCATGGGAAGGTTCCAGTAATTGTTGGAGTTTATTATCTAGCCAGAGGAAATTGTACCCTTTGCCACCCACAAGCACTCAATGGTAACTATCAAGTTAAACTGCCAAAGTGAGACGTTGTGACAAAGCCTCCTTTTAGAGATGAGGGATGACAGTGAGATGGGGAAGGGGTGGGGGTTAAAGCTTGTCCCCTGGGAGTAGGAGGGGCAGTGTCACCGTTTGGAGCTGTTGAAAAGAGCACAATGACGCCTGGTATCAGGTTTGCCTGTTTGACAAATGGATCTCCTGCTGTGATCGTGGCGAGTGCAAGAGCTCTTATCTGTTAACAACAACACAGGATGGAGATAAATATGGAGCATCGATTCAGTATTCACAAGTGAGCGTGTAAACAACTCAAAGCCAATCAAAGTACAGAATAATGCTAACAGTCTACAGGATGAAACAGATGAAGAAAAATTCAAGAGTTTTCCATACTTTGAAAAACTATACAAAAAGTCCAAAAATAAGGGACTGGAGATTGAGCAGTACAGAGGTGTTTCCACATGAGCCGACCAATCCCTTTTGGAAAGGCTGATTGAGCAACAAAACAATGGCAGCCACAACTAAACCACAAAAAACACAATCCTCATTACTCTTTATTTTTAAGGGACCATGGTAAAATAAACGCAGGCTGTGTTTGTTTGCAGTTAGTCACACTCTGCATCCTAAAAAAAAAAAATAGAAACAACAAACAGACAACAAACAGAATAGAAACATGGGCATAGTTGTCACCCTCCTGTATATACCAACTGAAATTAATCATTCTAAGTATGTAACTGTAGTAATATGACAAACATGACTGTCGCAAAGTGACATGTAATCTATACATACAAAATGACAGACTTTCCCACTAGACTCTGGAGTTTCCATCCTGACTGTCATAGATCTGTGGATTCAGGCCATAAAAACACTTTGGTTAGGGTTTGGAAAAGGCAGTGGTTTGGGTTAAATATTACTAAATACACTGTAGTACAGTTTTTGCTTATCAGATCTTTGCAGAATTTTTCTTTATTAATTCATATTTACATTTTTACTGCTTTGAAATTACGCTAACAACATTTAATTTTATTATGTTGACAGGAAATTAATGCATGCAGCATTACGTTTAGAACAAGGTGTATTTGTAGGTCTAATTTTATAGCATGTAAATGTGATTTCTGTGACAAAATTGAAAACAATTTGCATCACAAACCCGGTTTTATTAAAATTGTATTAAAAGTCTTTTTTTGTAGTGATTTAACATATTCTATTGAATGACAAATGCCAAAAAACACATGCTGTACATAGACACAGACTTGCAATGTTACCAAAACTGATGTTCACTTGGAAACATATTTGACCTCACGTTGTGTTTGCTTCAGGTTTTATTCTGAATAAAAGATACAAAACACACACAGGCAATAAAGAGTGATTTAAGAAGGCCAGCATCGACAAACTGCTTCTTAGCATGACTACAAGACAGCTCCTCGCCACACGCAGGCACACATTTTCTTTAGTTATATCTAACCTGTTTTGACATGTCTGGCTATGAAGTCAGAACAGTCCTCACCTATGTAAAAAAAAACAAAAAACAAACACCCTTTGAACTGAGAGTCCGCTATCCTCGACTTACTTCTGCCTATAAAACCACATACAAATCTTCGATCCAGGCCTTGTAAATCAGTGTGAGCGCTGATCAAAGCGGGGCTGTGAATCTTACATGGCATATCCTGCATTCCACGCTAAACACAATCACATGCTGCACTCAAAAGCATGTTTGTTGACCCCTTATCCATTTCAGGCACTAAACTTTCATTTTATTTGAAGCTAAATTTAACCACCAAACACCATGAAGCATTTGTAACAGTGTCCACTGGGGTCCTCTGTCTTTGAAAAGAGTACACAGTGTAAAACCAGACCCCAGCATTTTTGGTTTGTGCCTTTTGTCCAGTTGCTTATTCACTGTAGCTGGAAAAACTATCAGTGTAAAAAGGAAAAACCTCCAACTCTCAATAATCAACACCCCTAAAATTCATAAAATTTGCAAGTAAAAAACATTAAATGACATCATCACCAAATATTTAAGGTCTTATAATGTCCAAAAAACATGTGCTCAAGTATGATTTTGACTTTTATAAATTCACAATGAGTGGAAAGATTACTGACATTCCAACATAAAAGCCCTCAGTTTTCCCATTCTGTTCCATTCCATGATTGTCAATAGCAAATGGAGCGTACATATGCAACATCCAGCTAAACAAAACAAAGTCACACACAAGACTTCAGCTTTGATTGCAAGATTATTTGTGCTGTGGCATTGTTTAAATCATAGAATATGTCTGTGTCATCAGAGAAGAAAAAATCCACCAATGTTCAGACCTGGTCATTCAGTATTTTCAGGTTCAGCTGAACTCATTTTGTGGTGTAGTCCGGGGTATACAGCGGTACACGGAGTATACCTACTTATTTTTCAGTCAGCATTACGTATACCCCAGTGGCGGCTGCTCGTCTTTCAGACAGGGGAAGCTCATTGTTGGCTTACTTAAAAAAAAAATTGTCGGTTATTTAAACACAAATTGGTCCCTCCGTTCCTTTTTAAGAAAATGGTCAGTGACCTTATCGTACCAAGTAGGCGTCTTTTCCAGGGACTGGACCAGTGTCCTCTGAATGTCCAGCAGAGCTGGGCTGCTTAGACAGCCTTGGCCCATTGTGTTGTGGGTGTAAGACTTCAGCCTTTTTAAACAAGAGATGCTCCTTTCACTCCGACCTAGCCGACAGTTTGATTGATTTAACTATCTACAAAACAATATTAAACTGAACAAGAAATGATTCAATTATGGAACCGAAACAAGAAAATGCTGAAATTATGTTAAATTGAAACAAGGAAGTACAATGAGTGTGTTTTATTTACAGTGCAAGAAATGAATGAGTAATTTGGTAGTGGTTTCTCTCTTGATTTCACAGCAGAATGTGTAATGGTATTAAACTGAACTGTGTCAGTGAAGGAGCAGATCTGAAAACAGCTGTCAATCAAACGGGATTCAGCCTTTCGACTGATCATCCAATCAGCACGTGGGATTCTGGCGTCCAGCCCGGCTGAGCTCCGCCCACAGCTCCATTCACCCCCAGAGATGCCCGGCGTCTGGGGGCGGGACAACATCGTGGCATTTATCCAATTACCATCCAGTTTTGGACGGTAAACTGTTCCACTCAGTCCCATTGAAGCCCAGAGACGCCCGGCGTCTACAGACAAATGCACTGAGCAGAGATCGAATGAGAAAACAGCGCAACGGGAATGTATGAGAAGTGAACAACATCGAGTCTGTTGATTTGTGATAAAGCTGATTCTTAACAAACTCGTCTTTGAGATGAACGTGTTCTAACACATTTGTAGTCAATAAAATGTCAACATAACCGAACATATTTAACCATTTAATTTTCATAATTTTAGGGGAAGCCGGGCTTCCCTTGCAGTCTATGAGAAATCGCCACTGATATACCCACTTCTAAGTCCCCCTGATGTGCATCATTCAGTAGTATCTGAGCCAAACTGCCCATTTTTTCCACTAGGATGGTGAAACCATGACCCGCCCTACTCTGCCTCTAATTGGCTAGTACTCACTGCTTTCACTGATTGGATTGGTTAATTTAAGGCATGAGGACTGATAAGACAATCAGAGGCAGAGTAGGGCGGGTCATTCTGAAAAAAATATTGCTGATTAGAAAAGCACTCGGAGAGCACAGACCCCTCCACCCCACCCCCAATCATCACCAAAATTTTATCATTTGTTCCTTGTGCCAGTATCAACATTTCCTGAAAATTTCGTCAAATTCCTTCCAAAACTTTTTGACTTATCTTGCTAACAGACAGACAAACAAGCAAAAAATCTTCAGTAAATTGTACATGACTGCTAGATTTTGTAAGTTCTAAGTGCTCTGGAAAAATAGAAAAACGACTCACTGCATATTTTCTAACCTTTTTGTAGTCAAAAAAAAAAAAAAAAAAAAACTTGAGATGGACCATTTTAGGCTCGGGGTTTAAAGCAGTGGTTTCCCACCTTTTTTGGCTCGTGACCCCATTTTAACATCACTAATTTATAGTGACCCCAAACATTCAAAACGGGGGCATTTTTTTGCTAAAATCAATTTGTTTTTGATCTTGTAATACTTTGCTATACTATGTTGCAAATAAACATTAATTTTAGATGACATTTAGTCTATATAATGTGTATTATTATGGACGGAGGCAGAAAAGCCAGGTGTAGATTACTGCACAAAGTGAGAATTTGATTTTCCTTGGTCAGGATATGTACAGTCAGTCCAGCTTGGATTTACAAGGCTGACAATTAATACTGAACAAACAAGAACTCAAAGTATGAATTATGAAAGAGCTGCAGCATCTGAAACCGACCACAATGAACATTTGAAAGATAAACAGTACCACAGTGCTTCAGTTTCAGCTTCACAGTTTGTCATGTCTTTTATGTATGTGACTGTCTCTGTCAACTCACTATATATTTTTTATTAGTAATTTTTTTTGTTTTTATCAATTACTAGAAATTTCAGGAGACCCCATTTAAATTCCAGGCAACCCCACGTGGGGTCCTGACCCCAAGGTTGAAAAACACTGGTTTAAAGGGTTAAAAGGCCTTGTCCACGTGTTACCACAAGTTACTTATAATTCAGATATTTGAGTGAGACTTTCAGAAAGTAATGATCTTTTGAAACATTTTAGGTGATGTATACAATGGCAAAGAATTATCCACGTGTTACTATGGCAACCTGTCCACGTGTTACCACATTCTCATGTCAATAAAACAGAGACTTTTCAATATTTTATTCCAAAGTTTGTTTTCAGCATAGTTGAACATAATATCTAAAAGGTTTTGTACTACTCGATATCAATTTCTGTTGAGAACCGCATGTTTTGAAAATTTGCCTAAAGCTTTAAAAAAAATTGATATCCCATTCAAATCCACGTGTTACCAAACCATAATTTAACATTTTTCACCTAAAAATTTTATCTCCCCAAATTTTGTTATACATAACGTAAAAGAGCTTATAAATACCAACTCAAATACATATAATTCATGCATATGTATTACTCTGCTTACATGACAGAGACTGGTGAACACCAAATGTGTCTGTTACCGCATGATTGGACCCATGACTTTTTTCCTTTGAAAGAAGAGAAGTTCCGCACTGTATTACGTTGCCAGTTGAAACATTAACTAATCACCGTGGTAACAAGTGGTGCCAGGCACAACAAACCCCGCCCCTTGCATGTATTGTAGCTTATTTTGGAATCGATCTAGCTGATGTCATCATTTCTAGCATTTAACAATTGGACATGCTGAAATATCTGGGATTTTTGTAACATGTTCAGGTCTTTCATCTTCAAGGTATCAGTATGGCTTAGATGATTTGTTTGTTTTTTTTAAGTGTCAAGAGAATCTAAAATGCTTTTCCCATACATCTCTTATGTTGGGAAGATTTCAGGGTTTGAAATGTGTCAGAAATTACCATAAAAAACAGCGTTAACAGAAACCAACCAAGGTTTAAAATACAGGTCTGGCCTTTGTAATGTTTTGCATACGTAGCTGTTTTATTCAGTATCACATTGTCATTGTTTTAAAACTCCAGTGAATTTTACTTTGTCACAGTCAGGCTTTAAGGTCATGTCTACCACTTTATAGCATTAAAAAATTAAAACATACATGTACATCCATTAACCAATAAAGACCCAGCGTCTTTTTTATATATCAGCTTCCAAATGAATTTTTCTCTATTAAGTGATTGGTCACCATTTATTCTAATAATATGCTCTATATTTGGCATTTTTAAGTGAAAATCATGTATTTCCCTGTATTTAATTTACTGATTATGTACATGTTCATCAAAGCTCAGGTCAAAATTGTGGGTTATTTAATCAGAAATTGAGATAACTGAAGAAAAAGTGACTTTTTCATCAAAATATATCAATAACTGAACATAAACCGAGTGTCTCCATCCACTGTCACTGATCCAACTCCATGGGTTTTACTGGTGAATCAATGTTGTAGAAGATGACAGTGTTTCCACAGTAACTATTCAGCCTCTGAACATCCAAATGGGTCATATCTCATGACCGTGAAAAGATGACGAACTGCATCTTACACCAGTTATTTACATGTACTGATAGGATTAGTGGATCAACATGTATTAAAAAATTTTTAGATCAGTAGATGATTTTGGTCGTCGGTGGATGTTTGGGTCTTTATGGGTTAATATAGTGACTTTTAGCCAAGGTGGACTCATGACAACCTTAGGGGCACTGTTAGGTCTTCAGTTGTTTGCTCATAAAAAGCCTGTTGTGCTTTATTGGAAATGTGACAGAACCCAATTGGTCACACATAAACACATGTTTGGCAGGAAAATTAGCCATGATTACTAACAAACAACAGGCATAGTGAGAGCATTTTAATCTTAATTTTGTTTTTTCTAAATCAAACCAACCTGACATGTTTTTTATCCTTTTTGTCTGACTTAAATCTCAGTGTCCAGATCAGCATTTGACAGGGTGGCCTGTCTCATATAATTTATTCTCATTCAGTTGACTTTAATCTCCATGCTCTTTCCTAAAAAAAAAAAAATGCCCTATGAGAATATCAGCAAACAACTGGTCCCCTCTGGGCTTCCCATAAATTTTAACACTCCATAGCCTGGCACATGCAACGCCTAAGGAAGCCAAACAGATGTTCATGATTTTACAAAAGTGAGACAAGATTCATGACCTCGACAGTGTGTTGGAGATCAGTACTAAGCAGGTGTAAACAGGCTCATTATAATAATGGAAATGCTGTTATAAGGCACGGGTCAGTTCACTCAGTGGTCAGGTGCTGCTTAATATACTGCATATTATTGCCTTTGATTTGTCAATTTCTAAGACACAGTTTTTAGGAGAAAAAATAATGATAAACAGACCGAATGCACAAAATATGTACACATTTAGCTGTTCTGTGTATGTATATCACCCATCACAGATCATATATGGTATGCAGATGTGAGGCCTTGGAAACCAGAAATCATTTGAGCACATGTTTGTCTGATTCATAACTTGTGCATGAAGTAATTGGATCTATTATTTGGATGTCCTGCTTAATGTCCAGATGATCCATCTGAAACTTTTCAGGATAAGTATACGAACAAAACTCTTTGGCTGTCAGCCATTTGTTTTTTTTGTTTTGTTTTGATCGCTTGTTATATGGTCTATTTTCTGTTTCCCTGCCCTTTTGAATAAACCAAGGAATTTATAAAAACTAAACTTCAAAAGTTGAAATGCGCAAATCAGTAAATACAATTACAGACAATATGAACTGAATGAAAATACTTGAGGTTTGGCATGTCAACCTGTATTCACTTTCCGCAGTGTGTCAACCTGCCAGTATTGGAAAAGGACTGATCCTAAGAGTCTACTCCCACTTACACGTAGGTGTTAGAGAAAATAATACGAAAAATATAAATTATACCTTTGAAGTAACTTCAGAAAAATTAAACACTTCAATAAAGTTGTTCTTTATGAGGTTGAGCGCCATTATTTCGTGTGTTGTAAAAGAGGTCTGGCAATTGACACTTAGTTTTCAAAACAACATGAGACAAATAACACAGCTTCAAAGATGTTAAATTGTGTGTGACCGAATTCCAAAATTATTGGGTAAGTAGAGAACAGTTAGAAAGGTTATGAGAACAAAAAAAAAGACAAAAACACAGACAAATTGCATCAAAACATTTGTGGACTCTAATGGAGATGTGACAGAAAGCAGCTGAGAACTCAGTTCACACATCATGCAATTATTTTAGGACAGAAACAATGTAACTTTAAGTTGTGTAGTTCTGTGGACAGAATATAAGCTCTAACAGTCTGCCAGATAATAAACACTGCCAAAAGCTTCACTACCTGGATTTAAATATGCAAACAGGTAATAGCCTCCACTAGATAATTACTGCAGTGATTAATATGTTTTAGCTACAACCAGTTCTTTAACCCTTGAACTGATGCAGTATTGTCTTATTTCTTAAACATCCATCAGTTTGATAGAGAAAACAATTGGTTCCAGGCACAACAAACCCCGCCCCTCACATGTATAGAGAGTATGCATGTGACATCACCGCTAACGGAAGTCACTGCGGTCACACCCACTGAGTGGCAAAAAGAGGGAGATGAGTGACAGCGTTGGCTTCAATACTGTCTAAACTTGAGATCAATATTTAATTTTAAAAAATGGAGAAGAGCTGTTGTGAGATTGATTGTACAAACAGGTTTGAAAAGTAGTCGGAGGTATCGTTTTACAGGCACCGACAAAGAAAAGAGAAGTAGATGGATCCACAAATCCAGGAAACCAAACTGGATTTCTGGATCCTGTTTGGTGTCAGCTAACATTAATTTATGCTGTATTTTTGGGTAAAATCATGCCTTAAATTACGTATTGTTTTGGCTAACATTACTTCTTAGTAAAGCTCTTGGTTTCATGATCAAATCTTTCATGGTTTTTGTCTTCATTTTGTGATTCTGAACCTTGTGCTCCTACATGATTTGTAAACTAACTTAAACTAAGGCTAACCTAGTTTTTCAAATATGTGGGAACTGGAGAATAAAGCTACGACGGAGTATTAGGGCCACATAAGAAAATAAAAACACTTGTCACTACGAGAATAAAGTCATAAAATATCGATATAAAACCCGCAATTTTATGATAATAAAGTCAAATACAAAAAGAATCAGAATTTTATGTGAATAAAGTCGTAGTTATAAAAAAAAACTCAATTTAACAAAAATGTCATACGTTTATGAGATTAAAGTTGTTATGTTCCGACAATAAAGCCATTATATTACGAGAAAAAAAAATCTCGTAATTAAAAAATTTAAAAGTCCATTTATAAGTAAATGGGAGAAGAAAAAAATGTTAAAAATTCATAAAAAATTTTTAACTTTGACCTATTTTTCCCAAAATGCAATAGGTCACTGGCAATCTATAAACTCAATTTGGTATGAATTCAACTAATAGTTTTGCTGCTACAGACATTTGAAATTTCACCCATTATAAGTACATGGGGAATTTTTTTTTTTTTTAAGAATTCATAAAAAATGTAAACTTTGACCTATTTTTCCCAAAATGTAATGAGGTCTATTCTGGGTCACTGATAATCTACAAACCAAATTTGGTATGAATTCAACTATTGAATTGTGTTTCAATAGACAAAAGTCATGTAGTCTGATGAGTCCAGATTGAACCTGTTTCAGAAGTGATTACCCATCATGCCTAGTGCCAAAGGTACAAGCCTGTGGGGGCAGTGTTGAGATCTTGCTCAGTGAAAAGATGCTACACCAAATTTGATCTGGCATTCCAAAAAAATCATTAGCGTATTGGACTTTTTGGTCAGGACGTATATCACACTTCACTAAATGCCTTCGGAAATAATTGTCCAAATAAAGAGGAATTTTCCAGTGTTTTTATTATCTTACAACCTACCACAGAGACCTGTTGTTGGATGACTCAGCCTGAAAGCAGAACACATTTCATTCATATGTAGTTCTTCTAACTTACAATACTGTGATATGATACCATTTTGGTGATGACAAGAATAACCTATGAAGACACAGCACACAGTGAAACACACCATCGTCATTTTCAACTTTTTTGTAGCAACGTACATATGAACCAGGCAGTTCAGATTTTAACCTCAATACCTCTAAATGGTCTGGTGTCATGAACTGCTTCAAACTAGAAATTAGAGAAAGAAAGGCATGAAGGGAAGTACAACGATGTGAAAAAAAAAAAATGGTAGCGTTGTGTTTTGTTCCTGTAAATGTTTTTTCAGATGACCAATAATCAGTCATGCTTAATCTGCTTTGACATGACTCAATTTTTCTATAAGACACTTTAGATAGTATTTCTCAGATTAATTGGACTATTATTACCCATTGTGGTATTTCCATTAGGGACAATTGCAACTGTTTAATAACAGTAGAGCAGATACTGAGAGCTGACAAAAAGCAGTGGTTGACCAGGCAGTGGTCCAGGGATTGAGAGTTGGCAGAATGATTCCATCTATTTGGATAACTCCAGATGTAAAAATGGTTCTTTTCTTGGACCATACGCTGCTTCAAATGGAGGTCATGGAAAATAATAACCGTGAACCTTCCTCCAATGATAAAACCAAAAGTTTGCCAGTTGTAATGATTGCCTCCAACAGAAGAGGCTGCAGATTTAGATAGAACAGAAGATAGGAGCGCACTACCAAAGCCTCTCAGCTAAGACATTAGGCATATGATATAGGTTTGGCTGCATCCATGCATTTGTACTGGTCTGACTGAGGTAAATGTATTCTCAGACATGAACCAAAATGAACTTCACTGCAAGGAAAGTAAAACAGTGGTATTTCTGGTCTGTGTGTTAGTTTGTTAATTTTAGTGTTTTAGCCCGTAAAGACCCGAACATCCACCGTCGACCAAAAGCGTCTACTGATCTAAATTGTTGATTCACTAACTCAGTGTTTTTCAACCTTAGGGTCGGGACCCCACATGGGGTCGCCTGGAATATCTAGTAATTGATCAAAATAAAAAACTTACTGATAAAAAATATATGGTGAGTTGACAGAGACAATCTCAATCCATAAAAGACACGACAAACTGTGAAGCTGAAACTGAAGCACTGTGGTACTGTTTATCTGTCAAATGTTCATTGTGGTCGGTTTCAGATGCTGCAGCTCTTTCATAATTCATAGTTTGAGTTCTTGTTTGTTCAGTATTAATTGTCAGCCTTGTAAATCCAAGCTGGACTGACTGTACATATCCTGACCAAGGAAAATAAAATTCTCACTTTGTGCAGTTATCTACACCTGGCTTTTCTGCCTCCGTCCATAATAATACACATTATATAGACTAAATGTCATCTAAAATTAATGTTTATTTGCAACATAGTATAGCAAAGTATTACAAGATCAAAAACAAATTAATTTTAGCAAAAAAATGCCCCCGTTTTGAATGTTTGGGGTCACTACAAATTAGTGATGTTAAAGTGGGGTCACGAGCCAAAAAAGGTAGGGAACCACTGCTTTAAACCCTAAGCCTAAAATGGTCCGTCTCAAGTTTTTTTTTATTTTTTTATTTTGACTACAAAACGGTTAGAAAATATGCAGTGAGTCATTTTTCTATTTTTCCAGAGCACTTAGAACTTACAAAATCTAGCAGTCATGTACAATTTACTGCAGATTTTTTGCTTGTTTTGTCTGTCTGTTAGCAAGATAAGTCAAAAAGTTTTGGAAGGAATTTGATGAAATTTTCAGGAAATGTTGATACTGGCACAAGGAACAAATGATAAAATTTTGGTGATGATTGGGGGTGGGGTGGGGGTATCCTGACCAAGGAAAATAAAATTCTCACTTTGTGCAGTTATCTACACCTGGCTTTTCTGCCTCTGTCCATAATAATATACATTACATAGACTAAATGTTGTCTAAAATTAAACTATTACATGATCAAAAACAAAATTAATTTTAGCAAAAAATTGTTTTGGATGCTTGGGGTTGCCAGAAATTTGTGATGTTAAAATGGGGTCATCAGCCAAAAAAGGTTGGGAACCACTGATGTAGATGTTCATAAAAGCTCAAATTAAAGATGAGGGGTTTTATATCAAAAACAGAAAAAAAAAAAAAAAATGGAAGAAAAAGTGTGTTTTTCAGTAAAATCTATCATTAACTGAATATAAAAACAAGCGTCTCCATCCACTATCATTTGTTAAACTTCATTGGTTTTGCTGGTGAATCAATGTTGTAGAAGATGACAGTGTTTCCATGATAACTACGGAGCCTCTGAACGTCCAAATGGGTCATATCTGATGACCATGAAAAGATGACAAACTGCATTTTACACCAATTATTTACATAGATTAATAGGATTAGTGGATCAACAGGTATTTAACTTTTTATATCAGGAAATGATTTTGGTCGTCAGTGGATGTTTGGGTCTTTATGGGTTAAAAAAGGTGACAGTCACTATAATCTGGTCATGTTGAAGCTGCAGAGACATCAGTGACTCTGTGTGTAATCTGTTTATTTATGCATTTTCACAGTTTGATTGTTCAACAGTTTTTCCACAATATGTGACTTTCTTGGCTTGTAAAATTATCATTTAAATTGACAAATCTGTCTGTCCATCCACCCATCCATCCACCCATCTAAATGTCTGTCTGTCCGTCCATCTGTCCATACGTCCATCTGTCCATACGTCCATCTGTCTGTCCGTCCATCCATCCATCCATCCATCCATCATCTGTCCAACCATCCGTCCATCCGTCTGTCTATCCATCCATCCATCCATCATCAGTCCAACCATCTGTCCGTCCATCCATCCATCCATCCATCCATCATCCGTCCAACCATCTGTCCATCCATCTGTCCGTCCACCCATCCATCCATTCATCCATCCATCCATCCATCTATCCATCCATCGTCCGTCCGTCCATCTGTCCGGCCAGCCGTCCATCCACCCATCATCTGTCCAACCATCCGTCCGTCCATCTGTCCGTCCGTCCGTCCATCCATCTATCCATCCATCCATCCATCCATCCAACCATCTGTCCGTCCGTCTGTCCATCTATCCATCCACCCACCCATCCATCCATCCATTCATCCATCTGCCCATCCATCCGTCCGTAAATGATGGTATAATTCAAACAGGATCAAAAAAATTCTGTGCGTCTAAGATGAGATTTTTTTTTTTTTTTGCAACAATCTAATTTGCCCAGACTTTAACTGAAGTCATGCAGTATATTGTGTTTTAATTATTTGTCATTATTATGTTCTTTCTTCTTTTTCTTTTTTTTTTTTAATAGATGTGACATTATTTTCTTTTTCTATGTGTGAACTAAGGAGCATCATCAGGAGCACACTTTGTAGCAATTACCTACAATGTCAGAATAATAAGCCTGAAGACAATAGATGTAAAGTGACATTCTGTGCTTCTGCTTTGGATTCAGAGATTATAAGAGTTAAAGATGGAGTCTGCTGTCCTCATGCCATGCTGTTAACCCACAACCCACATTTAGATAACATAACACCAGGTAAAAACAACCAAGTCCAAATTATAGTGGTACATCATTTTCTTCCATGAAAGAAAGAAAGAAAGCATTATTTTGTGTTTAGATGCCGCTTAGTTCATTTTTCAAACAGTATGTTCTCTAACGCAATACTGCTTCTTAAATCCCCTTATAATCCCACGGGAAAATAGTGTCTAAATTATGGGTCTCAAGTTAAAAAAAAAAATGAGAATGACCAACAGAAGAGTAATATGTACAACCACATGTTTTCTGCGGTCAACCCAGTGTTCTCTATATGTTTAAGAATGTTGTCTCAGACCTTCATATTTATCTGTTTTTTCTCAGGAATCTCTCTTAAATGAAGGCATACAGATCGATAAAGCACATGCTAATAAAAGCCATCTTTGCACCATAATCGCCCTAAATCCGACGGCCATCATCTCATCATCTCGAGTGTGAGCTTGATCCTTCACATCACACCCAGACGCAGCAGAACGTGAATTAAAGTCACACAGCTTGATTGCTCGCTCGAACAGACTTTCCTTTTCAGCCACAGTGAATGATATGAGCCATACAAACCCAAATTACATTTATGATTTACACAGTGCCAGCGTGGGCACAAAATCAAAGCCTTCCACAGAATAATTTAGCATATTTATTTAGCTGGCAACTTAATGGGCAGTCAAACCTGTCTGTGTGAACTCCTTCATTTGTATTTTCTGCTGACACAGGCTGGAAAGTGCAGAGCCAGTGACAGTCACTCTCTCATTAGCAGGTTTTTGGTGGAGGTTCCAGAACCTGTGGGTGGCCCCGAAGCTGGAGAAAAAGTGCTTTCTTTCTGTATCTACCTCTGCTTTCCATGGAGACCTGAAGTCTCCAGTCACGCTGCATGTACCCTTTCCAGAGTCTGCGGAGATAAAAAGACATCCAGCATTTCAACAAATAGAAACCTTATCCAAACAAAGGTAGGGTAGAGTCATTACTTTCAATCAAAAGCACATGTAAAAAAAAAAAAAAAAAAAAAAAAAAACTTAATGGACACTGGCTGGATTGGAAACACAACCTTGTAAAGAACAGAGCATGAGTTTGGTGCTGAAAAATTATTGCAGGGTTCTGCTTTTACTGTCGAGGAATGTGAGAAAATGATTTATTGTGTGTCTCACTATCATAAATTGAAAAATGCTAATAAAATATACATCCATAGTAAGTTCTAGCAACTTCCATATTATTATTATTATTGTGAGGAGAAATATGAGAGGATGAAATTTGATTAATACATTAGGAATAGACACCTTTTTTAAGATATACAGAACATCTGGTGAACACATTTCGGTAACTCTCAGACTTTTCCACAGAGTCTGTAAAAAAAAGGGCTAATGATTGAAGGAAAAATTGAATGTTTATTATTTAATTATTTCTAGAGTCCAAGAAATTAAACTCAACAGCTGTTTAAGGACAAGACTTCAGAACATTTAAGCCTGAAGAAGATGCAGAACTTCTTATCACTGTCTGCTGGTTATTTCATTGTGGCACCAGATGTTTTAAACCCGAAAAAAAAGACTTACTAATCCCAATGTAATGTAGCAAGTCCATTACAGGATGAGAAGACACACACATCATGTTTAAAGTGTTTATTGTTTGTTGTGTCACTCTTGGTGGCGGTATGTTCTGTAAATGGAGGAAAAAAGAGTTGGTAATTTTGTAGATGGATGGGGTAATTTTATAAATTGACTTACCTGTGTCTCAGGTGTTCCGGCCAAAAGAGTCCCCAGGCCGCCGGAGCACCTTTAAGAAGGTTCCGGGAGGGACCATTGGTTCTGGATTGGGAGGGGTGTTTTAATTGAAGGATTTCTTAAAATGATCTTAAATATATTTTAAAATTGTTCATGGTTGATTTAATAAAGTATGTATTTTTATATGATGTTAGTGTTGTAAATGGGGGAACTGTTGGGGAATTTTTAGTCCTTAAATAATTAATTGGGGGATAAGAAACCTACCAGTATTGCCAGGATAGGATAGGCCGGGGGATAGGGCAGCCTATAAAAGGCTACTCTTTTATCATTGTGGAAGAGTCTGTCTGGACTGGATGTGGAGGATGCTGTTCACTGATAGCATATTTTAACTTTTTACCAGCGTCTTTTTTTTGATACAGGGTGGGGAAGCAAAATTTACAATGAACATTTAGTTGTTTTTTCACAGCAGGCACTACGTCAATTGTTTTGAAACCAAACATATATTGATGTCATAATCATACCTAACACTATTATCCATACCGTTACAGAAACTTTTGCCCATATGACTAATCAGGAAAGCAAACGTCAAAGAGTGTGTGATTTGCTGAATGCACTCGTCACACCAAAGGAGATTTCAAAAAATAGTTGGAGTGTCCATAAAGACTGTTTATAACGGAAAGAAGAGAATGACTATGAGCAAAACTATTACGAGAAAGTCTGGAAGTGGAGGAAGCAACAAAAAACGTACCAAAACTTTTATTAAAGCTCTCAAATCCAAAATCCTAAAGGATCCAACCAAATCCATGAGAAAAATGGCAATTGAACTTGAGGTAGACAACAAGACCGTTAGAAATGCAGTAAAATATGATTTGAAGTTAAAATCTTACACAAGAACACCAAAACACTTGTTGACAACAGCAACAAATCCAACTTTAGCAATTTTTGGGAATCATGTTTATGGCCGCCTTCTAGCCCAGATCTAAACCCTCTGGATTCTGCTATTTGGGGTGTTTTAGAACATGCTACCAATAGAACATCACACAGCAATGTCGACTTTCTTAAAGATACTATTAAAGAAGAATGGGAGAAGTTGTCACCCGAATATTTGAGGAACACTTGCGCAAGTTTCAGGAAACGTGTGAAGGCAGTTATTGAGAAAGAAGGAGGACACATAGAATAAAAACATTTTCTATTATGTAAATGTTCTTGTGGCAAATAAATTCTCATGACTTTCAATAAACTAATTGGTCATACACTGTCTTTCAATCCCTGCCTCCAAATATTGTAAATTTTGCTTCCCCACCGTGTAAATAGTTTTTCCCTGCATGTTGGGTGAAGAAAAAATAAAAGAAACTTTGGTTTGCACCTGGACAAGTTGCCTCAGCTCTGCTCTGTCCCTCCATGCTACTAGCCACTAGGCCTACCTACGACACACAATAAGTAGAGCACAGGTATAAAACATGTGGCCCGGGGGCCAAAACCGGCCCACCAAAGGGTCCAATCTGGCCTGTTGGATGAATTTGTGAAATGCAAAAATTACACTGACGATATTAACAATCAAGGATGTTAAATTCATTTTAGGTCAATTCAATCTAAAGCGGGTCAGACCAGTAAAATACTATCATAATAACCTATAAATAATGAAAAGCATTTTTTTCCTCCTTTGTTTTAGTGTAAAAACAGTAAAATTACACAAATGTTTACATTTACAGACTAGCCTTTTACAAAGAATGTGAATAACCCGTGTCATTAAGTATGTAGAATTTTAACAATATTCTGCTTGTTATTAAATGTTTTGTGTATTTGTAGATCCACTGTGATCTGTAAGTTGTGATGCACATATAAAAATGATAAACTAAGGCAATGTAATATTGTTAAAACTGTAATCATTTTTCTCAAGAACTTTCAGGTTGTTCGTATTTGTTAATGTCAAGTTCAAGTGCAGCACGTACTTGTAAACATTTTCATTAAGGAATTTTGCTTTTTTCACTCAAAAACATGGAGTTGACATTATTTATCAGTTCTTATCCTATTATTTATATTATTTTACTGGTCCGCCCCACTTTATATCATGTTAGGCTGTATGTGGCCCCTGAACTACAGTGAGTTTGACACCCCTGAAGTAGAGCGTATGCCAAAATACTGCTTGCAGTTTAACCTAAATGTGTTCTTTGAGCACAAATATTATTGTTGCTTTATTTGTTGTACAATTTTAGCACTCTCTAGAGCCACAGAAACTCCACATCTGGCTCAAACTGTCTTTGTAACAACCTTAAAAAAGACTTCCATCATCAGGACAGGACAACATTACTGAGGCAGTTTCAACAGCTTTTCTGCAACATCTCTTGACATTTGCAGGACATGAAAAAGTGAATTAAAGTTTGAAATTTTCCTGGCCAATAAATAAAAAATTATTTTGATCATAATGAGGCAAAGAGAACAATAGCAGCCCCAACAATTCCACATTTGATGTTTTGGTAATTCTAAGCATCCGGTTTAGGATGATGAGAAAAATATGTCATTGTCTCTGGAACTGTAAAAACAAGACACGATGAAGTCTCATAATTATGGTCTGAGGAAACTGTGAGCTTTGTTTGCAGGACATATTGGAGACATCAGTTTACATTAAAATATGACCTTAATTTTTATTTTTAATTTCAATAATATGCCATTCTTATTATAAAAAAAGAAGTGGTATTCACCTACTGGAACATATTCTGCACCTTTTTTTGCTTTATATGAGTAATATACCGTAAGTATTTGTGTACAGATCACATCTGTAATGCATCAGCATGTAATGGCTTTATGATGACTTATTTGTACACATGAAAATATCTTAAAAGCAGACACAGTGGTTTTACTGACCCTTGAGCTGACTGGATTCATTTCAGCAGTGTGACTTCAAAACATTTCTTTTTTTTTTTTTTTTTTTGCTCAGTTCAGCACATGTTCTGTGAACAAATAAACCCAAGTTCATTATCATTATGTTGGAAAAGTACTGAATAAATCCTGTATATTGTCACTGATCTTCCTAGTTTTGTTTATTAAATTAAAAAGGTGTTAGTGTTTTCACTTGAGAGATTCTTATATTTGCATTGTTCTTTTATTCCATCTAATTTAAAGTGGAAAGCAATGAGTTGGACAGATATACAATCATATATTTGATTAAGATTTAACATGAGTTCATATTTTCAGTCCAAAGTTGACCAGTTCTGATCAATATGAAAGCCTGCAGTCCTGAAGGAGCCAATGAAAAGAATATTTTAACGCTAACCTTTAATAAATGGAAAACCCTAAAACTGTAAAACTTTTATTTATTTATTTATTTATTTACATTTTTTATGCTTAAATTGTCTTTAATCTTTCATCTATAGCAGGGGTGTCAAACATGTGGCCCGGGGGCCAAATGCGGCCCGCCAAAGGTTCCAATTCGGCCCAACGGATGAATTTGCAAAATGAAAAAAATTTCACTGAAAATATTGACAATCAAGGGAGTCACATTTACATTTATAAACAATCCTTGCAATAAAATGTGAATAAGCTGAACAAATATGGACAACCTGAAATGTTTTAAGAAAAAATAGTTCAACTTTGAACAAAATAATAGATTCACTGTGATCTGCAAGTTGTGTTAATAATAAGATGAGACATATTATTGTAGAATGGTTCTTCTAGTTCCAAACTCCAAAATTTTAACAATATTATACCTGTTACCAAATGTTTCTGTTACATTGTGTGTAATGTGCACGTATAAATGATAAGTTGAGGCATAATATTGTTAAAATTACACATAGTCATTCATATTTTCATAATGCAATTTGACTTTTTTCACACAAAAACAAAGTGGAAAAATTTAGATTATTAGGTAAAGGTTATTATGCTGATTATTGCACTAGTCCGGCCCACTTGAGATCACATTGAGCTGTATGTGGCCCCTGAACTAAAATGAGTTTGACACCCCTGATCTATAGTCTTATATAGTCAAAGTTGTACTACTGTATATTGTGAACCAGTTGATTTTTTACATCACTGATCTTGTTTTCAGAAAAAAAAAAAAAAAAAAAAAACATCATAGAACAATTTTAATTTTTGCAGCTAACGAAGCGTCATGTTAATATTGGGCAATAAAACGTCATGAAGTTGAAATATTAAAAATCTACCAAACAACCTCATATAAAAATATGAAAATAAATAATTAAGTAACAAATAGGCAAGAAGGCAACCAAAAAAATAAGAAGAAGTCATAACCACTGATACAAAATACATTCTTTTATTCATTCATCATTGTAAATACACAAATCAAACCATTAGGCAGTATTCACACAAACAATATTTAATGGGATATAAATCTCAACACCATTTACACACCATTTACACAAACTATCTTGGAAAAGTAATGTGCTTTTCTCTCTTTTAGGAACTATCCTTTTGATGTGTGCAGACTGTAGTAACAGTCACACAGCTTTCATCATTTCAACTAAGTTATTCTGAATCTATCCACCTTTATTCTTCCTATCTCATCCCTCATTACAATTCTCATCTAGATCATTTTACTGTAACGTTTAGGTTTCATATTTTTTTTATTATATGTACATGATATACATTGATTCTTAAATACATTTTCATTGTTTCCAATCTATTTACAATATAAGAGCTTATTGATATTTTAAATGGTTACAAAAATGTTTACTTGATGCTCTAAAACACATTAAAGCAATAGGAGGCAATTGTGATATTATTGTATATTGACTATGTACTGTAGGTAACAGCTGGTTGTTTAAAAGGAGTGGTACTGAAAAAAAAAAAAAAAACAGAAAGAAAAAGCTTCGTATCCAGCACGTTAAAAAAAAAAAAAAAAAAAAAAAAAATACACCATACAGAAACAGAAAAAAATATTAGACCATTAAAAGTCATCAAAAACAATGGTTATGCAATCAAGTACTAACTCCTGTGTGTATCATGTGACTAAAACAGACAGAAAAGAAAACATGGAACGTCTAAAAGCACTGTTTTTGTCAGTACAATGCCATAGATATTGACGAAAGAACTGAAGTGATTTTGGTTATTATCAAGAAAACATGGAAAATAGCTAGATATCGGCTCTGAAATTAAACTCTTATGATCTATTTTTGTCGTTATCATTATATTTGTCCAAACAAATGTACCTTTAATTGTACCAGGTATTAAAATAAACAAGAAATTGAAGAAAACAAAGGGTGGTCTAATAATTTTTTCCGCAACTGTATTTCACGAGAAGAAGCTATGCAGTCAGAGAAACGGAACATAAACAGGATCATGTGCCATCAACAAATAAAATAGTGTTGGGTATATGGAACATCTTTGTAATTCTAATCAATCTCGTCACACCTCTGTCCTCACTGGCTGTTTAAATGGAAAAAAAAAAAAAAAATTGCACTTCCATCATGTCCTTGAATCCTGCTCGTGCGATTGAAAAAGCAGAACTATATGGGGATGTCTGCAGCAGAGCACTACCTCGATGCACTCTGCTTTATCCCCACAATACAATACAGCTGCATGTGACAGATCAAACAGGGTTTACACGACGGACACAATACTTTATCTCTCTTCATGTGGCTAAAAAGTGAAGCTACCAGCTGAAACTTGTCATTCCAATGTAAATGTTCTTTTAATCTTTGGTTTTAAGAGGATTATGCATCACATTGAAGTCTAAAGATCCTGTTACACAAGTCAGGCTCTGGAGTGAGCAGCGTATGCAAATAGTTCCTCCGATGATACGACCAGTATTCAGAGCACAGGAGTCAAACACGCGGCCCGGGGGCCAAAACCGGCCCGCCAAAGGGTCCAATCCGGTGTTCTGTTGAGTTGAGCTGCTCCGTCAAAGTAAGCTACCAGTAGCTTATATCGACAGCGACATCTATCGATTGACGCTACCCCGTCAAAACACGCTACCTTACGTTTCGACACGCCTATTTGAAAATGAAATAATGCTTCGACTGTAGAAAAACACCATTATTTACTTATGCATCTGAATATGGATCGAGGAAGCTCATTTCGACAGGCTTATAACTTCTATCAAATAAAGCTCCTGCTATAGAAAGACCATAATTTGCGTTATTATCATCTCACTTCAATATTCTACACTGAACAAAAATTTAAATGCCCCACTTTTGTTTTTGCTCCCATTTTTCATGAGCTGAACTCAAAGATCTAAAACTTTTTCTATGTACACAAAAGGCCTATTTCTCTCAAATATTGTTCATAAATTTGTCTAAATCTGTGTTAGTGAGCACTTCTCCTTTGTCCTTTGCTGAGATAATCCATCCACCTCACAGGTGTGGCAGATCAAGATGCTGATTAGACAGCAGGATTATTGCACAGGTGTGACTTAGGCTGGCCACAATAAAAGGCCACTCTAAAATGTGCACTTTTACTGTATTGGGTGGTCCAGGGGGGTCAGAAAACCAGTCAGTATTTGGTGTGACCACCATTTTCCTCGCACAGTCTTCTTCATGAATTCTCTGAAACAGCTTTGGAGATGGCTTATGGTAGAGAAATGAACATTCAATTCACAGGCAAAAGCTCTGGTGGAGATTCCTGAAGTCAGCATGCCGATTGCATATTCCCTCAAAACTTGTGACATCTGTGGTATTGTGCTGTGTGATAAAACTGCACATTTTGGAGTGGCCTTTTATTGTGGCCAGCCTAAGGCACACCTGTGCAAAAATCCTGCTGTCTAATCAGCATCTTGATATGCCACACCTGTGAGGTGGATGGATTATCTCAACAAAGAAGAAGTGTTCACTAACACAAATTTAGACAGATTTGTGAACAATATTTGAGAGAAATAAACCTTGTGTGTACACAGAAAAAGTTTTAGATCTTTGAGTTCAGCTCATGAAAAATGGGAGCAAAAACAAAAGTGTGGCATTTATATTTTTGTTCAGCGTATGTCTATCCTTCGTGCTCATGCAATTGCTTACAGGAATCGTTGACATAGATTTAGTCAGTTAAATGGTAGGCTACCATTATTGGCGTCTGTTGAACTAACTTAAACAATAATCTAAATGCCATTAACACCCACTTGACCCACGCACTTAACGCTATATCATACAATGAGAACTTCCTTACGCTATTATCATCTAACGTCAGTATTCTACGTCTATCTTTCGTGCACATAATTGCTTCCATGCTTACCGCTCAAAAGGCACTATTAAAGAAATATACTTACAAAATATGACTCACTTCTGCCTGGGGTAGCACAAATCGATGGGCATTTAAACTGTGAAAACGCTTAGGGGCATGCGCATGCTCAGTAGCGCTTGGTAGCTCAACTCGACAGGTAGGGTGGCTCGACAGGACACCGGCCCGTGGGATGAATTTGTGAAATGCAAAAATTACACTGAAGATATTAACAGTCAAGGATGTTAGAATCATTTTAGGTCAATTCAACTTAAAGTGGGTCAGACCAGTAAAATACTATCATAATAAGCTATAAATAATGAAAACTGTAAATTTGTCTCTTTGTTTTAGTTTTAAAAAAAAGCTAAATTACACAAAAATGTTAACATGTACAGACTAGCCTTATGCAAAAAAATGTGAATAACCTCAAGTTTCTGAAGAGAAGTATGTGGAATTTTAACAATGTTCTGCCTCTTAGTAAATGTTTTGTGTATTTGTAGATCTACTGCGATCTGTAAGTTGTGATGCACATGTGTAAATGATAAACCGAGGCGTAATATTGTTTAAATTGCACTTATTTTTCTTAAGAATTTTCAGGTTCATATTTGTTCATGTTATGTTCAAGTACAGTTTGTAGATGTAAACATTTTCATTACGGAATTTGACTTTTTTCACTCAAAAACAGAGAAAAAAATCTTCGGAGTTGACATTATTTATAAGTTCTCATACTATTACACTGGTCAACAACAAATTTATTGTTTAAGTTTTTTGAGCTGATTTAGGATAATTTTGGTGTGCTGAATCCAAAAATCACATGAATTTTGCTCAATCAGGTCAACTTTCTGAACTATGCTACATATTGGCTTTTTAACATTTTTGCTTACATTCATGGGTATTTTCACATCATATCATACAAAATTCTTTCATATTTCTTGCAATAAATGAGTTCTGAAGATTTTACTTTTGCCAATTTATGATTAATGTTTTTTTTAATATTACAGGTGAATGAAATGGCTTCGACTAGAAGATCTTGCAAAAATAAGCCTGACGTATTCTGCTACATCTGCGGTGAATACACCATTGTACCTAACAGGAATCAAGTCACAAGTTTCATAAAGTGTGCTTACCAATCTTATTTTGGTATTAATTATTATATTGTGTGAGAAGATCAAATTTTTCAAAATCAAATTAGCAAAAAAAAACTGATCTGATTGAGAAAAACAGATGTCATTTTTGGATTTAGCGGTGCAAAACGGTCCTAATTCAGTTGAAAAAAACCTAGACAACTTGCAAAAAACATTTTTTTGTAACCCAGTGTTATTTATATTATTTTACTGGTCCAGCCCACTTTATATTATATTAGGCTGTATGTGGCCCCTGAACTAAATTGAGTTTGACAACCCTGATTTAGAGGATCTGGACATTGTTGCTGGTAGCGAATGTCTTGCATGAGGAGTAAAACATCGGACAAAACAGATGACGCAACAACATCCAGATCCAGTAATAAAAGGATATTCAATGTTTGATCTCTTCAACAAAATGGAGTGGTGCATTTTAGAGAGTAATGTGTTGTTTGATCGTAACATGACTTCATTGTAAATTATTTTGTTCATATGTGATGAAACATTAGTCCCCCCCCCTCCATCTGTTCTACACCTATCCAAGCAACTACTTCCTAACATTGTCGTTCCCTGAATATCATGAGAGTGTGTGAAACAGTTGTCAGAGTCATATTTTGTGAAGAAACACAGCATGATCTCCTTGTTCTCACAGAGGTGTGAGGTGTGTGTGTGTGCATGCTGTGTGTGAGGGTATGCAGGAGCGTGGACTGACCACTCACAGCAACACATTAAAGCATTCCCAGTCTCTATAACTTGTTGAATCGTGAGCTTGAACCCACACAGTCTGTTCTGTCTCTTGTTTGTCTGTGTCTTTTTGCTCCTTTTCAATACAGCCACAACCCATCCTTTATAAAAAAAAAAAAAAAAAAAAAAACTTTCCCTGGCAGATGGAGACAGAGGCCTCTACGCCGACAGCAGCTGCCTCCGCTTCAGATCTTCTGGCACATGTGGAGCCTGGACTTGGACGAGGATGTGGCGTCTTTCCACACCTTGCAGGAGAGGCCCTTGGCACAGTCACAGCGCTGGAAGATTTCCAAGCCGTGAGAGCCTTTCTTCCTCTGCTTGGTGCACACCTCACCCTGCCTCAGCACCGGCTTGCAGATTTTGGTCCAGAAATGACGGGCGCAACAGTAGCCCTCCGAGCAATCAGATGAACGCAGACAAGGGTCGCCTTCGTGACCTGTCAGAAAAAGATGATGAGAACAGATCAGTTCAGCCCCTTCAAGCAATACATGTCTAAAAACATATCACGCTGGCACATCTCTGCTCAGGAAAACAAAAACAAATGCTTCATCAGGGACATAAAAAGACAAGGATGAAATGAAAAACCTTGCAGCATGTTGGAATTAACTGTATCATTCTGCAGTTAAAGCAAAGGAAATGTATGATCGCTGTTCATTATGCTGTTGTGTTTTCCGAACGTTTAAGTTTATGCAACCCTTTCTTCACGTTTCAGTTCAGACTGCATTATGTGTGGCCGTGTCAGAAACAGAGAAGCATGTGAAGCTTTCATCATAAATCAAGCAAACAATTTGCTTATTCTGTACATTAACCATATCACCCCATCTGGTTGAAGTCTGATATTCTTGGCAGGAGGTTAGCTTTACTCTTATGAATGCATAATTAGTACAATTTAGTCATACAGGTTTTCCGTTAAGAGCTTTAAAATGTATATCACATCTTGCCAAAAGTCTGTTCATTATTGAAACAGTCTGTATTCCTGACAAAAGAACACTTTGCTGATCAGTTATTTCAATATGATGTCTGAACCGTCAGTATGATGGGCTGCTAAGTCTGGCTGCTTAAACACCACTAATTCTCCTGTAGTAGATATTTCTTCACCAGTGACTTGCATACAGCCATTAAAATGTAATAATGTTTAAGGAGAGGGAGTGTGTCTGAGGCAAAAATAAAAGTAAATGACCTTATTTAAATCAACTTCAAGTGCTGTTGCCATTTTCACATTGACTTTAGAATTGCAGGTTACTGTCTTAAGGGTGCATTCAGAGTTTAGTCATTTAAGTGTCTCATTAAACGTATTGCTTTATGGGTAAAGCTGTAACATTAACTTAAATCAGGTGACATGAACGCTAAGCAGGGGTCTCACTGAGTTATTAGACATAATTGTGCCAAACCTGCATTCTGTGGTTTTCACTTGTGTATCACACAATGTGTGCTGTCAAAGAAAAGTGTTTGCATGACTTTATGTAGGTGCAGAAACAGCAGGGGCATTGTGGTTTCTTCTAGGCTCCCCATGCTGTGCTTTGGGCTTAGAGACACTGACATACGAGCAGAGGGGTAATTATCAGCATAGTTTGTGAACTGGCGTCACCCATGAACTCTGCAGAACATGCAGACGGTGAACAACAGAGAGAAAAGATTCAGCCGCACAGTCCAGGTTGGGTGAGGGGTGGTGGTGTAGCAAGGAGCTAAGAGAAAAGACAACAACGATAGTGTTTCCAGGGCCAGGAAAGATGACAGGGTTTCCACGCGCATGTTTAAAACATAATGCAGTCTAATCTTACCTTTAAGAGAATGCTTAGCTTTGCCACCCTTCCTCCAGTTGTGGTCTTTAGTGGAAAGTTTGTTATGCTCATCTAAAGCTGAGATGTGAGGTGAGAGCACACTCTCAGAGATGGGTACGCAAATATCTGGAAGAGCAAGAGAAGAAGTGTGTCACAAAAATCTAACACACCATCCTGTAAACTTAAATGCACTACAATCATAAAGTTAAGGATATTTTTTAATTTTTGAGCTATTTTTTTGGGATTCTTGCACAGCGCTTTTTACTTTTATGAGTGTGAACTGAATTGAAACACATTTTTTTAATGACCAGATGTAGTTTTATTTACAAATGGCAAAAATGACCAAAAAAAAGACAAAAAAAAAAAAAAAGAAATATCATTAACTTTTTGTTTGTAGTGTATGGATATAAGGCTCGGCTTTGCTATAGTCCATGTCAAAATATTTATCTCTAATTGGTATTTTTCAAGAGAATTAACTGAAATTGTGAACACAGACACACATATTCATGCCATCCATACTGTTTATTTCTAAAACACCAAATGCCAAATTTTCCTACTGATTCCTAGTCTTTGGGCATCCACTTAAAACAGTTCAACTGCAGTTCATGATTTTTTTCTAAAAACCATGTGTTCAACATTATTTAAATGTATTGGCTCATTCCCTAAAGGCTATGGTACTGTGTGTTCAGTGACCTGAAACATCTCTCTTCTTCCAGAATATCTACATAAGACAAGAAATCTAATTTTTCAGTCGCTCCCTCCAGTCACAAACAACTAAAACTGACATGGAATGAATTGATGTTTGTTTGTTTGTTTGTTTGTGTCAGCCTCGTACAGTTACTGCAGCGGTTCCCGGGACAGCACATGGCATCTCGATGACAGCGCTTCTTCCTCCTGCGGCAGGTGAGGCATCGAGAGGGAGCCTGTTGAGGACTGTGACAGTAGCTGCCCACGCTGCACTCCTTGTCATTGCTGCATGGATACACCTGCTAGAGAAAAAGAAATATGCTTACTCTTCAGGAAGGTATGCACTGTATCCTCTTAGCATTGAACATGCAAACAATAGGTACTAATAGCACGGTTAAGTGCAATATTTTAGTGATATTTGGCAGTAAAGACAACAGTGTGAGCAACTCTAATCAAATAAAAACACTATTTTGATTACATGTGGTATACAGTAACACACATTTGCAGTGCCTTCCATAGACTGATTCTTCATTTCACCATTAAATGCTTTTTAGCCTGTGTTGGACCATCATGAATGGTTTTATGCTTATGTATAATACTTATATGCCTCTAAAGAAAAGTGCACAAAATAGGCCCTTTTGTATTTATTTATTTTTGCAACAAATGATCAGATCGCTGCATTGCACTAACACGGCTCTAAACGCATACAGAAAAAGCAACCCTGTAAACCACAGCATAACCCAAGCAACCACAGCATTTCCTCTAAATCCACTCCATTTTCAGCCCTGCCACAGTCACACTGTACACCTCAGGCTGCAAAATTCAAAATGTAGCTGGCTGTTATCAATTTCCTCAAAATATGCTGTTTTTTTTTTTTTTTAAGATTAGGACTTAAGAAAACATGAGGACTAACCCAAACAGGGTCAAGATAGATCCAGACTTAAGATGCGGCAGTGTTAAAGGGTATGTTACCCTAACAACACTAGAAGTGATGGAGATGTGAGTCAGTATTAGCCTCGTCAGTTGTTTCAGTTGCATTGGTTGGAACGTAAAGTACATGAGTGTCAAGGAAAATTACAAGACTGTTAGTATACAAGTACCTGCTCATAGCAATTAAAGTTTTGTGTCACTCAGGATATACAGAATGGACTGCAGTGGAGTAATTCTGTTTTAGTTCAGTAAAAAAAAAAAAAAAAGTTCTTTATTATTATTATTATTATTATTATTATTATTATTATTATTATTATTATGTGCAGAAGAAAAAAACACTGCTCTTGAATCAAAGGCTATTTTTAATGTCTCTGATAACAGAATCCAACTGCAGTTTACCTTCATTATGGAGAGGTAAATGCAGGAATCAGAGCAGTAGAGCTCTAAAAACAAAAAAAAAAAATTAAGCTCAAACTGTACAGCTAAGTGGAAAAACATGCCTATTATTTGTTTTGGATGAACTGACTGTAGGCCACTTTCTGGTAGTGAACAAAACGATGCAGAGATTAAAGTGTCTCGTGTTGGTCATTGGAAAATTTAAATGTTTTGTGCTTTAAAAAATAAATAAATAAAAAATCTGTGTGTTTGGATTTACAAGTGTTCAGGTTTAAATGAGTCTACAGACATAATCCAGGGGTAATTACTGCAGCTAATCATCCTCCTGTGGGGTCCGTTTGGTAATGCCATTGCTTTACCAAGTCTTGTTTTACACTCAGTCAGATTTCTGTCTTACATAAGAGCACTGAATATATCGAGGATGTCATTTCCAAGACTTAAAAAGCCATAAAAGCCGATGGCCACAATGTCATGTCTACTGTCCACACACATACACATGCATGTCGCTATAAGGATGGAACTGGAGCAAAGGAGTTTGACATAAATTACATGAACTCCTCAGATAAATAAAACAGTGTCACGAATTTGCACTGAAATGACCAAGAAAGAGAAGGCAAGGCAAGGCAAGGCAAGTTTATTTGTATAGCACATTTCAGCAACAAGGCAATTCAAGGTGCTTCACACAGGACATTGAAATAAAAGAAACAAAAAGAAACACATTTAAAACATTATAAAAGAAACATATAAAAGGTGATTAAAAACAGCGAGTAAGAAAACAACACATAAAATCAAAATAAAATAAAATAAAATAAAAATGAAAACACACACATATTAAAGTAAAAGTTGGGACATTTCAACAACTGCAAGAAGTATCAATAGTCTGGATCAGGTCCACATCCTCTGGGCAGACAAGACCCAGTCAAGATCAGGCCACTGTGTTTCTTCAACTGCGCCACATCTTTATCTTATTTCGAGCCACTCAGTGATTTTAGATATAGTTATTATATCGGACGCAGTCAATTATCAGACACTTGCACCAAGTAACACATATATCAAATATGCAGATCAGGAAAGAATGAGCAGGAAATTAAGTAAATTATGTCCAGTGTAGTCTAACATTAGAACAACATGTTTGGCTGGCAAACCACCACCAGCACCACAACCACATTCAGCTGGCACTGCACTGACAGATCTGATTTAGTGTGGCTTACCACTGACAAACATGGAACAATAAACATGTGAATGAACATGAAAGTGGTTTAAATCAGAGTAAAATCATTACAGCCACAATAAATAGCTAACCCGATTTGGGGTACAAGGTCAGATGAGAGGGGTCTGCCATACCCAGAAGGACCGGCATGGCTCCAAACATGAATGTACACCACATGTTAAAATGAACTCTCAACAATATCAATATTTCAGCACATTAGATGTTGTTATTCGATGTGCTTGTGCTTATGAAAGTGAACAAGATTAGACTTGTTGGATGTATGCCATACTGACTTTCTCAGGCTGAAAACACATGGATGCAATGATAGAGCCATAGAAAAATGAGGAGGAATATTACACTGAATGCTCATCCATCATTATGACAGAGTCCCATAATGCAGATCCATAATGTGTTGATGAAAGTAACAAAGCCTCGTGTATAATGGATTCAATACATTTCTTAATTACCACAATGCTAAGAATAACTCTGAGAAAATTTAAAGGCTCCACGGATTTTTACCCATCAGGATTAGTTTTGTTGTTACAGGAAAGACGGATCAGCCTGTGTAAACAGTCGTATAATTTTCTTTATGACTTGTACGGTGATGCCACTGTGACTGTTACAACCCGGGTTTGGAGACTAAGTTACTATATAAAGCCTGAGGAGCGGTGGTTAAAATGACACAAGGATTAAGAACTCGGAGCATGTGATACTCACATAGGAAGAACAGAACACAGTAGAGTCCATGCCGTTATAATCAGCAGATTTGTAGACTTACTCACGGACATTTGATCCTAAAGTGTCATAATAAAGATACCAGAGTCGCAGAAAAACCTTAAATGACTGGCTTGATCCGGGTCTAAATAAGGAGCTGAAGTTTAACCCTCTGGTATCCCATCCACCAAGGCCCTTACTAAGCACCAAGTGTGCCTTTTTGGCACACTTGTGGAATAATGTCAAAAAAAATTTTCATACAGTTTGTTTTCAATTCTTTTACACTTTTTTCTATTTCATCAACTTCAGCTGTAAATAAAAATACCAAATACTCAATAATTGTCACATTTTTTAACCCTTTAAATGCTGTGTTTGTATTGTAAACAAACCATTTTTTTGGATGCAAAAAAACACAAAAAATGTTTTTTTCAATATACTACATAAAAAGTGGATCACATATTATTTGACTTTTGTAGCCTGGCATATGTCAATGATTAACTCCAACATTGGTTAATTTGTATTATTATTTTTGGCGTTAGGTCAAATGTTCATAAATACTAGCATCTGTCACCAAGTGTGCGTAAAATGCACACCTAGAAATCAAACTATTAAATATTATACATTGATTTATTTTTCTGCTCTAATTTGGTTTTATTTTTGTAAATCAAGGTCAGCCCTAATCATACATATCAAATAATCATTCATTTTATATATTTTTTTAACTCTTTGAACAATCTCTTTTCATCATGATGCCACTACATTTTTTGATGCAAAAAACACAAAAAATGTTTGTGTTTTTTGTTTTTTTTTTTCAAAATACTACATAAAAATTAGATTACATATTACTTCATTTTTGCAGCCTGGCATATGTCAACGATTAACAGCAACATTAACAACGTTAATAAATTAATTTAGACCCTCACCTGTCAAATGAAGCCCAGATATCAGTAAAAGCAGGATTTATGCCTTAATGGCTTTCGGATCAAAAACAGTGGTTATAATAGAAGAAATAGCGCATTTCAGGCACACTTGGGAGACAGATCCTAGTCTTGCAATTTTCTTTTGTTTACAATGTGCAAATTTTAGTTGGTGGCCAGAATTTTAAAGATCATGCAAAAATGAACAACTTTTGAATTCTAACCTTATTTAAATTGTGAAAAATAATATGAAGTTTTTTAAAACGAAATGCAAAGCATGCCTAAAAGGTGCACCCGGATACCGGAGGGTTAACATAAGGCTGAAAACAACATCAAACTGGTAAGCTAGCTCTTTCCAGATTTCATAAACCTGTCTTCCCGCAACTATAAGCAAACTAATATGGTTTTATAGATGTTCTCCACTGATACCCTGTCAAAACTCATAGTGATGACAAGACTACTGGATGGTTTACATTTCTGTTTGTACGTGAATGAAAAATGGATCCGTTTTGATTATAGTTTATATGGCAACCACTCATTCACAGAAACATGTACGTTACCATTGTTATAATCACAGATGAGGAGGAAAATACGGTCTGAAGACAAGTTCAAGAATGTGCAATGGGAGTTTTTCATCGGCAAGAAAAATGTGCTGTTACCAAAATATGAAGACAAATGGGCCTGGACACATGCAGTTGTGCTGCGTACTACCGGCTCTGATCACTATCTGTCTTTCTGTCACAAGCAGGACTGGGTCGATTATAGTGGACTGTGCACATGGAAGGAAGAAGAAGAAGAAGAGTTACAGACAAGGAAGACCAGGGCTCACCTCTTCCATCACTTCTCAACCCACAAGACAGCTCTTTGAAACCCAATGATACAAGGCCGACCTTCAAATCAGGTCTGATAATCTTGCCTTAACTTGTCATGTTTTAGAACGCCTCATTCGCAACTTCTGAGGGACGACGCCTCATTTGGATGCATCTCATTCATCTCATATGTTTTTCTCTGTTGCTCCCTTATTTTTCCCTAGACAGTCTTCATACATAAAAGCACAGCCTTGGATCCTGCGCAGGAAGTGGGTTGAAAACGGTACTCTGCAGCCGCTCTTGGTATGCTGGTGAGACGATAAAGGCAGAGACAGACACGGAGCCATAAGGGAAGCCCCTGGCCCTGTCTCGTGCTGCTCTCGTGCTGGTAAAGTACAGCGCCTTTGAAGAGGAACCTAAAATGTGCGGGAGCAACAATCTACAAGGGATTTACTACAGGATATACAGGGCTTTAAATGCTCCCCCTAGTCTATGGATCCCTTATTTATCTCTGTAAATTCATTCCAAAGTGCTGATATCATGTGGAAGAAGTGTGTGTATGCTGTAGTTCAAATATCATTCTTGAGATAAGTCTGAGAGAGAAAAAAAAAAAAAAAGCTGAAGTAAAAGAGTTTTCGGAGTACATTCACACTTTTTAAGATCTGTGTTGTGACTGAACTTGACCTTCAGAGATCAAGCCCGTAACCTGAAACTGTGAATGGTGTTAATGAGTGGCAGGGGCCTTACAAAGTCAAATAAACGATGTCACTGAACAAACAAACTTCATATGCCCTAAAAGCGCAGACAGACAGTATCGGATAACATAGGGATAGCCGTGCATTATTCGTACAAACCATTTCTCCAAACACAACTCTTTCATCACTCAAAACACATGTGTTTATGGGTATGTCCCTTTGAGCGCTTCAATCCCAAGTCTCCAAAAACTCGACCTTCCTTAAGTTAAGTATACATTCTTTGTTGATCTTATTCATCCAATCAAAAGAAAAAACACATATTCGGTGCACATGACTGCTCGCTTCAAAGACTATCAAAGTAAAAGAGAAAACCTCTTGATGGTAATCTAGAATCTGCTGCCCCCAAAAAAGGTGTAATCCTCTGGTACAAGAGGTGTACAGGTCTCCTCTATCATTAGCAGGTCCCATTACAGCACAGGTGTCCAACATAAGGCCCGGGGGCCAAATCTGGCCCGCCACAGGGTCCAATCCGGTCCAAGGATGAAATACACTGAAAATATTAACAATCAATGGTGTAAAAATCATTTTAATTCAGGTTCCACATACAGAACAATTAGATCTCAACTGGGTCAGACCAGTAAAATATTACACTGGGTTACAAGAAAATGTTTTTTGCAAGTTGTCTAGGTTTTTTCAACTGAATTAGGACCATTTTGCACCGCTAAATCCAAAAATGACATCTGTTTTTCTCAATCAGGTCAGGTTTTTTTGCTAATTTGATTTTGAAAAATTTGATCTTCTCACAAAATATAATAATTAATACCAAAATAAGATTGGTAAGCACACTTTATGAAACTTGTGACTTGATTCCTGTTAGGTACAATGGTGTATTCACCGCAGATGTAGCAGAATACGTCAGGCTTATTTTTGCAAGATCTTCTAGTCAAAGCCATTTCATTCACCTGTAATATTTAAAAAAAAACATTAATCATAAATTGGCAAAAGTAAAATCTTCAGAACTCATTTATTGCAAGAAATATGAAAGAATTTTGTATCATATGATTGTGAAAACACCCATAAATGTAAGCAAAAATGTTAAAAAGCCAATATGTAGCATGGTTCAGAAAGTTGACCTGATTGAGCAAAATTCATGTGATTTTTGGATTCAGCACACCAAAATTATCCTAAATCAGCTCAAAAAACTTAAACAATAAATTTGTTGTTGACCAGTGTTATCATAATAACCTATAAATAATGAAAACAGCAGATTTTATCTTTGCTGTAGTATAAAAAAAAAGTAAAACTACATGAAAATGTTTATATTAGGGTCTGTCCGTGCTATCTGCATTACATTGTGGTGTCCCCATTACGTGGTAACATGTTGACTAAATACATGTTACCGCATAATGGGGACACCAAAATATAATGCAGATAGCACGGACAGACCCATTAACAAACTATCCTTTTACAAAAATGTGAATAGCCTGAACAAATATGAACAACCTGAAACGTCTTCAGAGAACTGCATGCAATTTTACCAGTATTCTGCCTGTTACTAAATGTTTTGTGTATTCGTAATAATAATGTAAGTTGTAATGCACATGTGTAAATGAAAAACTGATAAACTGAGGCAGAATATTGGTAAAATTGCACTTGTCTTTCTTAAGTCATTCCAGGTTGTTCATGCTATTCAGATTTTTAAGGAAACGTTGTCGATGTAAATATTTTCATAATGTAATTTTACTTTTTTCACTGTTATTATTTTACTAGTCCGGCCCATTTGAGATTATATTGGGCTGAATGTGGCCCCTGAACTAAAATGAGTTCAACACCCCTGCATTACAGTAAAGGAGGTCTCCACACGAGGCCCCTAATGGCTCCAGTGCAGGGTCCTCATAGTACCCAAGGGACTCACCGACTCTACAAAACCCAAAGGACAAAGAGTCTGAAGCTTAGATCTAACCCAGCACTAACAAGCAGTCACACTTCTCCGTGCCTTTTCTCGTTCTTTCTCAGCTCATTAGGATCAGTAAACAGTCATTTTAACTTAGACGAGGGGCAGCAGGAGGTAGACAAGACAGAGAAAGTATGTGGCTGGTTTTATGGCAAAGTAATCTGTGTGTTGAATTAAATAAAGCAACTAGTTAAGGCTGACTGACGGGCTGCTGATGTTTTACAGACACATAGACGCATGAATGCCGCCACGCTGTCAGTTCCCTTGTGGGTTCAGAGGTTAAAGCGGTGAGCACTGGCTGCCCGTGATATCCATTTCTGTTGGGTCCCTTCCAAGGAACCAGTGCCACCCACGAACGCTGGCTGTCAAGGTCTTACAGCGTTTTGGTTTTGTCGGTTTTACTCCAGTCAGGCTGAAGGGAAAAGGGTAAGACAACTGAAAAACATCGGCAGTTTGCCCTTGACTGACTGGCAAGAAGTAGCCAAAATCTGACCCTGATTTGTGTGTGATTAATGTAAGCCTTATCGCCAAACCTTGTCAGCCACTACAGGAAATAAAAGCACATTAGGCTGTCAAATACTTCCTATGCCCAAAGGCTTTGACCGGCGTTTCTAATCTGATGCTAAAGACGCCAAATTACACATTTGTTTCCTACTGCAGCACTTTATCTCCACGGGGTGAAAATTTGCTATATCTGAAATAATGCCAACGACGCCAATTTATTTTGCATAGTTTGTGTAATTTTATGACTTTTCCTTTCACTTCAGGAGGTTTCCAGACAAAAAAAAACAAAAAACATCTGCCTCACATCATGTAAAAATGTTGTCTATTCTTGTATTTGACTGTGGGCTGAAGGAGGCATAATTCAGAAAAGAAAAGAGTGAGATAAAAAAAAAATATATATATATATATATAATAATAATCATGGTGGTGAATTACAAAGGTTCTCACTTTCATAACTGGCAAGCTCACAAAAACACACATCCCAAACCCACTGCGAATTCTCCAGAGGTGCGATAATTTGCCAGCTATTCAACACCATGACAACTTCACCATAAATCTATTTGTAGGATATCAGCGCAGAGGTTTCCCATATTGCAGATGCCAGTGGAGAAATTTGAGTTGATGCATGCCCATTTTCCAAACTTACACCCAAGCCTTAATCAACAGTAAGTACCCCGCTTCACGACTACAATGAGGGATTTTTAAGGACCTGGTCTGAACCTAATTGGGGTTATTCGTCTTGTATTCTTCAACCTGTTTGAACACATTTATTACACTAAAGGTGCGGCCATCATAGCATTAGACCACAGGTGTCAAACATGTGGCCCGGGGGCCAAATCCGGCCCGCCAAAGGCTCCAATCCGGCCCCTGGGATGAATTTATGAAATGCAATAATTACACTGAAGATATTAACAATCAAGGATGTTCAGTCTAAAGTGGGTCAGACCAGTAAAATACTATCATAATAACCTATTAGTAATGAAAAAAAAAGCTAATTTTTTCTTTATTTTTTAGTGTTAAAGAAGTAAAAGTACGCAAAAACTGTTCACATTTACAGACTGGCTTTTCACAAAAAATATGAACAACCTGAAATGTCTTACGAGAAGTATGTAGTATTTTAACAATATTCTGCCTGTTATCAAATGTTTTGTGTATTTGTAGATCCACTGTGATCTGTAAGTTGTGATGCACACGTATAAATGATAAACTGAGGCGTAATATTGTTAAAATTACACTTATTTTTGTTTAGAATTTTCAGGTTGTTCATATTTGTTCATGTTATGTTCAAGTACGGTTCATAAATGTAACCATTTTAATTACGGAATTTTACTTTTTTCACTCAAAAACAGGGAGAAAACTTGGGAGTTGATATTATTTCTAAGTTCTTATCCTATTATTCAAATTTTTTTTTGCAAAATTATACTTTGTTTTAGTGTAAATACATTAAAATATTTGCATTTACAAACAGAAAAATTTGGAGTTGTCATTATTTATATGTTATTATGATAGTATTTTACTTGTCCGGCCCACTTTATATCATATTAGGCTGTATGTGGCCCCTGAACTAAAATGAGTTTGACACCCCTGCATTAGACCAATTAAAACAGCATATGTGTACCGCTGTGATCACTCTTATGTTAAATACATGTTACACTTAACTATTAAAGCCTCATGAAGAGAGCAGACTTGTTATCTTTGATTTATTCTGCTCATAAATGGCCACTGTATGATGAGATACAGAAGGTCAGTGCAGATTGCTTGCCAGCGTCAAGCCACATATCTGGCCAAGGCTGAGTTGTGGCTGTTATTTTACAACTCTGGAAAACCTCCTGGCAGCGACAATACACACACACACATGCACACTACTCACACACATGCCCCCCCTCTCCTGCCATAAATGCTATTAGCCATCTTCATTTGGACACACTTCATCGTACACCATGGCATTATACTTATAGCTGTATGGTGGTCTCTGCACACACATATTGTTTCCCCTCAGGCCACTCTTCCAAACCGCTCTAGATTATTGCAATGGCAAGGATGTAAGCAGGCGTTCAATTGAGGTCTGGCAGGGTTGCTTGAGGTTGGATCTCCACACTCCGCAAGAGGAGAGTAAGTGGCTTTTCCATAATTTCTTCTGTCTGAGCTGAATGTCAGAGCGCTGCACTCAGCATGACATACTTCACAGATATCCAACACCGTTACTGCTGCAAGTGATATTACAGACAGCAGAAACAGACCTGTGTAAACATAAATTAGGCTTAATGACGGTGGTGATGACATCAAGCCAAAAAAACTTTAAAAATACCAATAAGAGAAATCAGTAAGTAAGTAAGTAAGTGAGGGGATGGACAGAGTCTGCCTGCTGTTGGGGGGGAACCTGAGGAAGATGTGGCAGTGCCATCTGCTGCTCAGAAAGAGGCTGAGGCGAATGAACACAAACCCTTGAATGAGAAGGAAAAATCATCCATCTCTCAAACTGCATTAACAGTTCTAGAAGATGTAAGCCTGTTTGTCTTTTTCTTTTTTTTTTTCTTTTTTTTTTTTTGCTTGACTGATAAATATGTCAAGTTTCTTTTCCGTGCTGCAGTTTAGAAAACTAAACTTGAAAAATCTATTAAAGCATCCATCTAAAATATTATTTGGAATATGGGAATTTAGATTTTTCAGCCAAGCAATAAATATGCAGTAACTCCACAACCCTACTTGATAAAAAAAAAAAAAAAAAAATGCTCATAATGTTCACAGCTTGTCATGTTTTGCCTGAATGAAACCTGCCAAATCTGTAATATTTTTCGATCCGGGCGTTTGCTGTCAAATACAGTAACATAGCACTTTGTTGAAACAGCAGGAATTGATAAGTCTTTGAGTGGGTATTAAGTGGTTGGTAAAAGTATCCCTCAGAGGCCCCACAGTAAGAATCTCATAATCCCAGCAAGCGTCTGGACCTCTTTAATGACACTAAGAACCAGACAGAAAATTACCCCAAGTGTTAACTTTTTCTCACATTTCTGCTGGCATTAATGATTTACTGTGGAAGTGCGCTGCACCCGACTGTGGCGTCAAGTCTGAAAGGCAATTAGGGTTTATGAGGGGTCCAATCCCTGCAATTTCCAATAACGATTCACACGTGAGAGTTTTTTTTTTTTTTTTTTTTTTAATGACATAAGGCTATTTTACTTGTTCACCTTAAGACACTACATGGGTACAAATTTAAGATTTCCCCGCGCAATTACGCACGCTTGTCTGTATCATTGGCACACACCTAAACTGATAGAATTCTTATATTGTATTACCAACCCACCTCAAAATTTTTTCTTCAGCATCTTTTGAGGCAATGGGAAAGAAAAAAAAGGCTGTGCGTAAAAACCAGATCTGTTGTTAGATCAGTGTCATTATGAAATAATAGAAATTACCTGCGCAAGGATGTTATGCTTCTTGGTGATCCCGCTGTGCGCAATGGCAGTGCGGTTTGTAGCGGGCGTCGGTGTCTCTTCTGACAGAGCAGGCTTGATAGAGTTTGCCTTCGGGCGCGCCTCTGATACCTGGGATGTCCCCGTCCTCAGTGTAGCGACGACAAACATCACAACACAGCATCTATTCCACGTAAAGGCGTGCATCCTCGAGAAAAATACTGAAAGGTCACAAAAAAAAAAAAGGCAAATTCACCTGAATAAACTGAACCTTGGGCGAAAACTGTGGCGCCACCAAAAAAAAAAAAAAAAAAAAAAGTCAAGTTTCTCTCTTAAGAAGTGTGCGCCCTGGCAGTGTCCATGCGTAAAAGTCGCCCGACTGTGATACAGAGTAGTGATGAGGCCACGTTTTTGTTCCTGGAAATCAGATATTGAGAAGAATGAGTGCCATGGACACAGCTATCGGTAAACACAGAGACTCCAGTGTAGCCTAGAGGAGAAACAATGAATAAACGGAATGTGTTTAATGCTGATGTTCTGAGGGTCAGAGAGAAACTTGACAAGAGGTCTCCACGCACTCTCCGGCTGTGAGTGAGTACTTGAGTCCTGCTGCCGGGTGTTTTATGATCTCGGATACTTTCTTTTTATAGGATTCTAATGAGTTTGCTTCCTCCGCCCCTATTCACAACTGACAAAGAATGAAACTGATCTGTGTGCAGTGCTGCTGCTTGCGCATTGTCGTCGCGACACCGGCACCAGGAGCCCCGTTGGGAAAAAGCTATAAAATTATACACTGTGTATTTTAACTGGGCGCTTGACCCTTTTTACTGCGAGGCGGTTGGGCGCGTATAGGGAATGGAAAAAAAAAAAGAGAGAGAGAGAGAGAGAGAGAGGTTTAGGGTACTCTAAAGAGACAGGGTAAGTAAAGTAAGTACATTTTCCACAATCAGAGGAATGTTTTTTTGTTATTTTGAGGTGATCCTTAACCTGTGTATAAAAAATCATGTAATAAAAACATTAACTTTCAACCCAAAAGCCAAACTGTTTCATTGTTTCATCTTTTAACTGTGCGTAAAAGGATTAAAATTCTGTCCGGACCAATATGAAATTTAAATAACCAGGAGGCGTTCAGGGTCTATTTAACCAGCATTCCTGAATAACTTAGAATAAAAAACTATCTGATAACCATTGTTTTCTCTCTGTGGGAAAGGCATCCCTCATGATGCAAGGAATGCCAATGGTGATAAAGTTAGTGATATAAGTAATATAGAGGCTTCTTTGTTTCTCAGACTTCTATATCAGGATAAGTTATATTCATGTTGGGGAGATAATACATGTGAAGATACAAAGACTCTTTCAGTTTCAGGTAAAGACTCTGATTTTGGGAGGAAAAATGCATTTAGTAGCAGGACGTTATTCATTTTGTCGATGTTATCAGTTTTTCAAACATATACAGCATACAGCCTTTCTACATGGGTATATATTGTATGTGATTATATCGTTTGGTGTTTTGGTGAAACTTTGGTTTCAGGTCTTTCCTGATACGGAAAATATAACTAACATGCAAACCGCAGTGTGTGACAATTAAGAACAAAGGGCAGCTTATCAGACAAACTAAAACCATATTTCCCACACTGTCTCTTTGACTCTACACATAAATAGTCTTCACACAAGTTGGAACCATCTATTCAATGCTAGGAGCTTGGCTGGGCTGGGATGAAACCAGTATACCGGTAAAGGCTTCTGACCTCAAAAGCGATCCATCACAGTCTCCAATTCAAAGTGTCAAGTTCTTTTGTTCAAGACAATGGACAACCAACTGAACTGGGGAGTGGGAGGAAGTATTGGACTTGTTTGATGTAACTGTAGATGCTTAGAGGTGATACTATTTTAGCCACCTTTGTCACCCGAGGGCACAGTGATTCACTTTGAAAGTCTGCAATCAGACAGTTGGTTCTTTCAAACCTGATTTTTAAAGGACATAGGAACAGATTGAGACACTTACAAAGTTTAGAATTTCCAGGAAAGAGTGAGACTGCAGAAAAGAAACTTCTGCTGAAGCACTGCTGTCATTGTGAATGTTTCATTAATATGTTCTGAGGGATAAATGAAAGGTTATGTTGAAATGATCGAGTAAAAACAAAAACAGTGCCTCACAGCAAAAACTTTGCAACATGAATATGATTTATTCCTTATATTGCCGGATGATGCCCAGCTGGATTTTGTCTTCGCTTAGCGTTGCTGATTAAACGGCTGAAAAGGTCCCAGAAGAGAGGGTGAAAGTAGTAATCCAGAGGACAAGAACACAGAAGGATGGGGCTGGTTTTGGGGAGGGGGGGGGGGGGTGTCTATGGCATTTCAAACTCATTCATCACTTTAATACATGCAACCAGAAAAGAGGAGACACTTAAAATGACATACTGCCGAAACTCCGGAGGACAAAAACCAGTATACTGATGCTCTGGTGCTGAAAACTGTGGAGCTGTCTAGAAGAACCACAGCAGATGAGATGTGACAGGCCTGAGCAACACATGATAAAGTATCTTGATGAAGGGAAGGTGATGTGAATGTTTTAGACAGTAAAGCTTCTGCTGCCTTAGATAAAGTCCTGCAAATACGTGTGTACATTTTTAAGGATGATGCAGTGAGTACGCACTTGCAGATTTCTCACTTTTTTTTTTTTTTCATTGCGGATTAACAAAAGGCTTTGAGGATGTCACCAATTACTGTCAAAATGTGATCTAAAAAAACAAAACAGAGGAAACAGACTTGGCTTCTTCCCTTCTTGGCTTCGTAGAAATACAGAGAAGAGCACCTGGGCCAAGATTTGTGATTGTTTTCTTGGCTTGTTCAGTTGGAAAGAGTTTAGTGTAGGATTATCTTGTTCTGACATGCTATCATCACCCCAGCCTCCATACCGTAATCATATTTTGACCGCTATTTTGCAGTGTTAATACTCTGACGACACAACTGTTGCTAGGTCTCAGATGTTGAAAAATCCAAACCATCTGTAAAATAATATCTGAGAAAGTATCACTATCAGTTCGCAGATCACAAATCAAAGCGCTAGTGATTTGCAATCTGGGCTTTGAGAGAAGATTAAACTGGTATCCTAGCACAGGTAGACTGCCTTGACATCAGACTGGATAACCCTGGCATCACTTACAGGTGACTCAGAACTTGAAAAGGAACTCTTTGGAGGAATTATATTCTTATTAATGCTGACAGAAGTTGTCATGTGATGCAGGTGGTCATCTGCCAGGTGCCAAAAGTCTTAATCTATGTCTGACAGAAAAATTGATGTTTAAGGTGACAATTCAGCCTGAGACGGGCTCAAGTTTTAGCCTGTGCTCAGACTGACATTAGTCCTGATGGCCTTTTATTCAGTTTCCGTGGTTGTGGTAATGCTAATACGGTAGTGCTGTGGCAAAACCCTGCAGTTTTGCCATTGCCGCCCCAACCCTCTGGAACTCCCTACCCCTTCACATCCGGAACTCCGACACACTCACCTCATTCAAAAGCCAACTCATATCTCACCTCTTCAGATCATCATTCGAAAAGACTGCCTGTTCCACCTCATCTACCTTCTCTCATGTGTTTTTCCGTATCTGTCTCTACCTTTTTGCATGAGTATTTGTTCTTTGTTTGCCCTTTAGTATTAACTCTGTATCTGTTTTACCCATTTGCTGTGTGTTTGTCCCTTGGCGGTTTATTGTAAAAGGTCTTTGAGTACTTAGAAAAGCACTATATAAAACTGATGTATTATTATTATTATTATTATTATTATTATTATCATTATTATTATTACTAGCAGCATTGTACCCGTGGTGCCATTGTACGATAGCGTGGTAAGTAAAACTTGTCTGCCGCCACTATCCATTTGTAAACTACCATTTAATCATGCATTGTGCAGGTAATAATTTGAGCCAAAATGTGAGGTATGAAAGGAAGAGCATGTATTTGTTTGGCCTGTCAAGCATGATTACATTCATACAGCGGTAATGAACTGCAGCCTTCACATTGTAGCATCATCTGCTAGCAGTAGAAATTTCATGAAAGGCAGCATAACCACTTCCGAAAATGGAGTATGGCGGCAGGGATGAAGAATTCAAAGTAGAGAGAGGCTAGAGTCACCCAGCATACCTCACAACATTTGAATACGGACATAAAATTGTGCCTAGTAGATACTCAGGTAATGTTTCTACACTGTAAGCCCGGAATTTGCATGTACTAAAATGCTTTAATTACAATGCACTTAAATTATTTAAGTTTTATGACGTTACTATAAAATGTTAAGTATATTCTACTGAATTGTAGACATAGTTGAAAGTACAAAAAAGTTTAAGTTGAATGGAATTAAATCACTAAGTTTTAGTCACGACCGCACCTTTTTATCTTTGCATTGCATTGTGGGTATTGGGCATGTTGTTGAAAATGTGTTATTTTTATGTGCAGGGGTTCAGCAGGGTTGTGGTGTTAGTGTTAATTTGGATTTAATGTGTGTAGGGCAGTGTTTATTGGACTTTTTGTGTTTGTTTTTGTATTTTTGTAGAGCTGCACCATGAGTCAGAGCCATAGGAAGAACAATGGCTTTCCTGTTCATCTAAATCTGTTTTTTGTGCAATGGCAACTTTAATGTATTGTCAAATTAAAAGCACTTCTTGTACTGGCAAGTGACATAAAGCTACTTTCCATTCATGCTACAATATATTGAGTTGAAAAACTTTATAACCACCTTGGTCAGGTATAGGATTTTGAGTTTGATTAACTTACAAAAAAGTTGTTTAATCACTGATAAATTAATCTGGCTGAAATGAGAAAATTAGTTAGTGTAACCTAAAATGCTGAGTTGAATGGTTGGATAGTGGGGTTGATTTGACAACAGATTTAAAGTACAAATAACTTGTCTTTTAGTGTTTTCTACTTAATAGTTTAAGTTCAATACTTTTAGCATTAAAGTTGCACCTACTTAAACCAATTGATTTGTCGATCATTACTCAAATCATTTAAGTGCAATCACTTGCCACAAATTTTTTGAGTAAACTCTACTTATCCGGGCTTACAGTGTACTCATTTAGTGAGTTTGGTGGTGATCGGGCCTGTGAAGGCTGAGGAAAATCCGTACAAACGCCCTCCTGTGCTGCAACATCGATCGATCGGACACGGAACATGCATTATATAGTAGGATTATTATTATTGCAGTAGCCAATCAAACTGCAGGATTCCTGGAAGAAGCCTCAGCGCTGTGTTTTGGTGTTTGGTAAACCTTCTCCTTACTGATCCATTTCTCAAACCAACTTGTATTTCGTATTACACTACTGTCCACAGCTCCCACATTATGTTAACCCTTTCATGCATGAATTATGAGAACCTTAGTTGAGTTTTGTTTTTTTTTTTGAGTGTTTTTATTCCTCCTTAGGCATGAAAAAAACAATGAGATTGAGGGTTTTTTTCATAGATTTACAAAAATGTCCACTCAGCTACACCATGAATTTTATTCTTGAAGCAAAGAAACATGTATTTAACCCTTTCATGCATGAATTGTGAGAACCTTAATCAAGATTTTTTTCTTCAGTGTTTTTATTCCTCCTTAGGCATGAAAAAAACAATGCGATTGAGGTTTTTTTTTCTGTGGAGTTACAAAAATATTCATGCATTTAATTTTTGAAGTAAAGAAACGTGTTTAAAACCCAATATCAGAAAGTGATATGAAAACAATGAAATAAAAACATTTTTAATGCTGCTAATCTGATGTCTTATCACATTTTAACATATTCTAATGCTAGTTATTACTCACTTCATGCAAAATAATATGCAAAAAAACCCTTCTTGTCTAACAAATAACAATTGATTTACACTCAAACATGTTACTGCAGATCAGGTTTATCAAGAACAGCAAAGTTACAGTAATGCTCTGAATTACAGTGTATGGGATGGTGCATCAGTGTCCACTGTGTTGCCTGATATGGAACTAAAACAACAAAACCCATTAATATACAAGAGAACAGCTGGAGAATAACTGTCCACCGGAGTGGACAGTGCATGAAAGGGTTAAAACCCAATATCATAAAGTGATATGAAAACAGTGAAAAGAAATCATGTTTAATGCAGCTAATCTGATGTTTTCTCACATTTTAACATATTCTAACACTAGTTATTACTCACTTCATGGAGATAATATGCAAAAAATAAATATTAACAATTGATTTCCACTCAAGAACCAATCAAGAACAGCAAAGTTACAATAATGGTATGAATTGCAGTTTATGAGATGATGTATAAGTGTCCACTGTGTCGATTGATATGGAACTAAAACAACTAAACCCATGAATATACAAGAGAACAGCTGTAGAATAGCTGTCCACTGTAGTGACCACTATGCATGAAAGGGTTAAGACTGAACTGTTTATGGTCAAAATGCCCACTAAAACACGTGCAATAGATTTTTGAGTTGGACTTGCCAGTTTATGACAGTTTAATACATACAACATGCCCAAACGTTGGCACTACTCCCCCCTTACGACCCGGGTTTAAATAGAATGTTTGAGGTTTTATTATCATTGCAGGACTACTAATTGTCACTGACATTCATACGGCATATAGGAAACTATTAAACCTCATGTTATCCATATAAAAAATGACAGGGCATTGTTCTCCTTTCAAGATGCCATTGTAAAGAGGGAGCCTAAAAATGTTAGTGTATGTTGAAATGTGTGGATTCAGAGCTGTGAGAAAATATATGCTTAGAAAAGTGTGAATATCATATCAAAGAACAGTTATTTGTGGTACAGTAATAACTAGTTCAACTAAAGGCACCATGAAACTGTAGCACTTAGTTACTTTTCATTTCATTTTATTTAATTTATTTCGTTCATGGTTGTGCATTTCATCAGCAGAGATTCAATAATCATCAGGTGAACAAACATGTACACACCCATGCTCGAAAAGGAGCAGGATGAAGAAAATCTTATATTTCCTGCCCCCTTCTAAATAATAATAGCCTTAATGGTTAGCGATAAACAACTAGCTATAAAATCATACTGTATAAAGTCAGACAAACCAAACAAAATACATCCAAAGATAATATAAAATGAATACAAATCAAGTGCAAAACTACATGTCCAGCAAGTACAAAACATAGGTAGATCTATACCTGACGAAATGATGCAAAACAAGTACGATACCAGACCAAAATAAGTAAATAAATATGTCACAAGATGCAAAACAAATCCAAAGCAAAATGTAAAAACTTTTAACTGTTCATATAATCTCATTGTTCTGTCTTTATCCTCCTAGGACCCACTGTCCACATTTGTGGACAAGAGTTTCACAACTTCATCCAAAAAAAAAAAAAAAAAAAAGAAAGAAAGAAAGAAAGAAAGAAAGGAAAACTGTCCACCACAAAGGACATTCCATAAAAATGTTAAAAACTGCATCTGAAAAAACTGTTGCATCATGATGTTTCCAATATAGGCACTTATTTATTAAAAAAACAAAAAAGCTTATACTTTGCTGACATGTCCTGGGTCTTAGGAGGTTATACACTTTTTTCAGTTGGAATATGTTTGTACAGTCCTTCAGTTCATTATAAAGAGAATCCCAGAGTTTAACAGCCACCACTAATATACACATCTGCTTACTTGTTATTTAGACAATATCTCCTACATACAGAAAATGTAGCTATTACAAGTACTAAATCTGAATTTGTGCTAGCTGCTAAAGGTATTCCACAAGGCTCAGTTATGGGGCTTGATTTTATTTATTTTTCTTTAGAAAATAGTTGTTTGGGGTCAAAGTCATTATCAGAATGGACTTCTCATTTTTTCTTTTATTACAGGTGGTATGCAGCATTCAGATGCATTACGATCGTCTACTATGTTTGTGTGTGGATCAGAGTTATTATCACCTCAACCAAAAATCCTTTAGCTTTGTTTGTGGCAACTGTAGGGTAAGTAGGTGGTGTAGATGGTGTAGATGGTGTTGGTTGCAATCTGTAAATTCAACAAATCACTAAGAAGTGGTGCCAGGCACAACAAACCCTGCCCTTTGCACGTATTGTCACTTATTTTGGCATCAATCCAGCTGATGTCATCACGTCTAGGTGTGATTTGATGACAGCATATCAATTGCCTCTATATATGTGGCAAGTTTGAAGTAAATTGAAACAAAATGGATGTTTTTATAGACGTTTAACATTTCACCCATTATAAGTAAATGGGGAAAAAAAAAAGATTTAAAATAGTCATAAAAAAATTTGAACTTTGACCTACTTTTCCCAAAATGTAACCGCATCTATTCTTGGTCACTGGCAATCTATAAACCTAATTTGGTATGAATTCAACCAATAGTTTTGCTGCTAAAGTGTTAACAAACAAAGAAACAAACAAACCTAACCAAAAACAATACCCCTTGCTTCCGCTTGGGGGGGGGGTGGGATAAATATTAGACACTGAAGCTGAAAAAAACAGACTTTTTTAAATTTTATTTTGGAATGATCCTGTAATAATTCCACTTCAAACAGTGTAAATATGGCATAATTAATGGACCACTTCCACCTTCTGTTTCTTGACCACCCGCAGCCGTGCGTCAGTGCAACACCCAGGCCGGCCCACCCTCAGTCTGCCTTTCATTCAGGAACGTTCAGAAATGTGGGTGTTTATGTTGTGTGTGGAGAATGAGGTTCTCCACAGTTGGGACCCAGAAACATGTCTGTAAATCATGCTTTGTTAGTGCGGCAGAGCTCAGTGAAAGGCTGTCTTGCTGACTTTGATGTGAGTCACACAGAACATGCATATGGGCTACACCCACACAAGATGATAAACAAATGATCCAAGAGACTGTCTCTCCCTTCTTTCGTAGATCACCACCTCTGTTGTCGGCAGATGTAAACTGGCGGCCTGATGACGTGGGTCTCAGAGCAGGTGGCTAACCATTAGTACGACGAGCCAAGAGGAAGCAGGTCTGGTTCCAGAAAATGAGAGCTTGGACATCCGGAGAAAAACGCATTTCTTGGGAGTTGTTTTGATTGTAAATGCAGCTGACTGTTCTTATTTTTTATTACTGGAATTTCTCAAGATGACATTGATGATGGATTATGTGGAAATCTATCCTCATTAAAGTTCCAAACAACAGGATTTCAGTTTGCTTTTTTTTTTTTTGTTAACTTATTTTTCTCATAAAACCCAAGCATATAACCATTTGTAAAGATGCGCACATATCTGGACAGTTTCTCTTTCAGCACCTGCAAACTCTTTCAAATGTTTCCAGATACATGAAACATCCTTTGCATATGGTCGTGATAAAAGAGAGAGCCTTGTGAGAGATACAAGAATACCAGATATCAAGAAATATCTGTGTGATCAGAGTGTCTACCATCTAAATGTAGTATACTGCTTTTAAACCCTAACTGGAAGGGCTTTTTTGTTAATAGAGTATTTAATCGGTTCTTAACAAAGTTTAGTGATGTTATGCTAACCTTTTTAGACATAACACAGCACAATAATTACAATATACGCAAACTCAATGTGCTTTGCATTAAAACTCACATGAGAAAATAAAACGAATGAATACAATAGAGCACAGGTGTCAAACATGCGGCCCGGGGGCCAAATCTGGCCCGCCAAAGGGTCCAGTCCGGCCCTTGGGATGAATTTGTGAAATGCAAAAATTACACTAAGATATTAACAATCCTTTTAGTTCAGGTTCCACATTCAGACCAATTCAATGTCAAGTGGGCAGGACCAGTAAAATACGATCATAACAACATATAAATAATGACAACTCCAAATTTTTCTCTTTGTAAATGTAAATATTTTCATGTATTCACACAAAAAGTGTAATTTCACAAAAAAAGCGAATAAACTGAACAAATATGAACAATCAGAAATGTCTTAAGAGAAGTAAGTACAATTTTAACAAGATTCTTCCTGTTACTAAATGTTTTGTGTATTTGTAGATCCACAGTGATCTGTAAGTTATAATGTACACGTGGAAATGATAAACTGAGGTAGAATATTGTTAAAATTACACTTATTTTTTCAGTTTGTTCATGTTATTCACATCTTTTGAAAGGATAGTTTGTAGATGTAAACCTTTTCATAATGTAAATTTACTCTTTTCGCTCTAAAACATAGAGAAAAGTTTGGAGTTGACATCATTTCTATATTATTATGTTATTATTTTACTAGTTCGGCCCACTTCAGATCAAATTTAGCTAAATGTGGCCCCTGAACTAAAATAAGTTTGACACCCCTGCAATAGAGGAAAAGATTCATTTCATAAATACCATAAATATAGACAATACAATTTGCTCATAATAAAGTTTTGAAAGTAGACACAGTCGTAACACTCTCAAGTAGGTGTTCCAAAAGTTAAAAGATTAGTACGATTCATACATTTATACGATGGATGAAACATGAAACATAAATGTTTTCTTTACGGTTGCACTATCAAAGAGGCAAAATGTGTTTAAAGTGATTCATTACAACAACGGTACTTAGGTAAAAGTAATTATTTTGTCATTACTGCTGTAATAATTCTGCAGAAGTAATCTCTGCCATATGTGTTTAGCTCACGAATGAAGGTAATTTGTACAACTTACCCCAAATACAGCAGTTAAAGATGGTTCTCTATGTATAATTAATATTATTGTGTTCATATAGTGGAACTTAAGCAGTCAAATTATTTCCTCAAGAGTTACATGATTCATTGCAGTCTAAATCCAGTCTACGTCCTGTTGCTCTGATCTGGATCATTAACAGCTTCACTTTAATCAAAAGTCCAACACTGCTTTCCTGACTGACTTTTTTCAACTGCACATTCCAGGAAGATGAACTGGAGGCTGCAGCGGTGGGCACGGCTCTGTTTAAAAGAGGACAAGTTGCTTGGCAGATAATTGTTTCTATCCTCTCATTTCCCAGGAAGATGGATTAGGCCATTTCCAAAGAGTCAGGCCTTCAGTAGGGAACATGAATGCACCCTGTTAGTGCCTTTAACTGACTTAGATTATTTAATCGATAACAGTGACCCTTCTCAGGCACAATGCTGACCACATGAAAGCAGGCAGGGTTCTGGTAATCAAGGGCCCAGAAGGCCATTCCTGCCTCTAAATCAAACGATGCCCTCTTTGCCTTGGGCTGTGGGAAGTGGCGACACACAGAGGCACACTGTCACTGCTGCTTCTACTATTTGAAGTCCTCTTTAAAGATGTGGCTGTCTGTCCTCCTGAAGTTTCACTACAGACGACTGATGAAAGAAAAGGCAGCTTTGGAATTCCATGATTATGTCTCATCAGCGAATGTATCACAAAGGCGTTAACCAAGTGATATGAGAGCACAGGTATCAGGCAGGACAATTGAGTCAACACAGGTGTTTTGGTTCAGCCTTTAATACGGTACATGGCCGTATAAGGAAGATTAAATATAGTTGTCTATGCTGAGGCTGACATATTTGAAAAGAACATTTTAGCTTGTGGTTGGGACTATGGCGTGAACCATGAATAACAGGCACCAGGTACATATATCGGCTGAGCAGTGTGCACCAGGGCCAGACTGTGGCAGCTTGTGGCCGACTCTCCAAATGAGATTTATGATGTGCCTGACCAATATAGGCTATAAATACCATGTTCTCATGATAAACTGTGATTTTCCAAATATTCCATTGAATCAATATGGTAAACCAGAAAATTAGATAATACCATCTGTGGGATTTTAATAGCATACTTAGAGCTCAGCAGTGCATGGACAGCATAGATAAATGTAAGCTTAATTATTGCTGCTGAGATCGCCATGAGGAGTGTTGATTAGTTTTGACAGTAATAGTGTTTTAATTGAAGCCAGCCCCGGCCACATTCATGTGAGCCTGGTGGTACACATACTATGTCTGGCTCACGCATGCACTCTGCATTTTACCCTAAAGTGCTGCTTTAAAATGTCTGCAGTAATTACAATACAGTACAGTTTTTGGTCTGTAACTTGCAGACCTGTCTGTGTACGTCTACTCACAGTGTTGTCAGATTTTGTAGGTACTGTAGCCAATAGCTATTTCGGCAAGTCGACTAATTTTCTTACAAGAACTATACAATGTGCTCTATAAGTGGAAAAGCTGTACACAGATGTACAGTACCCAGGGCTGTATAGCAATATGTCCATAAGTTCTTGTTCTTGGTGTGACTTGATGCTCATGTATTTCAAAATCAGTGCAATCAGATGAAATATTTGGATTATTGAAGCATTTCTGTGTGTCTATGAAATGTAGCCTTAACCCATAAAGACTCAAACATCCAAAAGTATCTACTGATTTAAAATGTTTAATACCTGTTGATCCACTTATCCTATCAATACATGTATCAGTGGCGATTTCTCACAGACTGCAAGAGAAGCCCGGCTTCCCCTAAAATTACGAAAATTAAATGGTCAAATACAGGGGTTGGACAAAATAATGGAAACACCTTCACCTCAAGATGATAATGCCCCAATCCATACAGCTAGAATTGTTAAAGAATGGCATGAGGAACATTCTAATGAAGTTGAGCATCTCATATGGCCGGCACAGTCCCCAGACCTCAACATTATTGAGCATTTATGGTCAGTTTTAGAGATTCAAGTAAGACGTCGATTTCCACCGCCATCGTCTCTAAAAGAGTTGGAGGGTATTCTAACTGAAGAATGGCTTAAAATTCCTTTGGAAACAATTCACAAGTTGTATGAATCAATACCTCGGAGAATTGAGGCTGTAATTGCCGCAAAAGGCGGACCTACACCATATTAAATTATATTTTGTTGATTTTTTAAGGTGTTTCTATTATTTTGTCCAACCCCTGTATGTACAGTTGTGTTGACATTTTATTGACTACAAATGTGTTAGAACACGTTCATCTCACAGACGAGTTTGTTCAGAATCAGCTTTATCACAAATCAACGGACTCGATGTTGTTCACTTCTCATACATTCCCGTTGCGCTGTTTTCTCATTCGATCTCTGCTCAGTGCATTTGTCTGTAGAAGCTCAGCGTCCATGCACTTCAATGGGACTGAGTGGAACAGTTTTTTTCATTGCCTCAAAACTGGAAACTGTAATTGGATAAATGCCATGATGTTGTCCCGCCCCCGGACGCCCGGCATCTCTGGGGGTGAATGGAGCTGTGGGTGGAGCTCAGCCGGGCTGGACGCCAAGCTTCCACATGCTGATTGGAGGATCAGTCAAAAGGCCAAATCCCGTTTGACTGACAGCTATTTTGAGATCTACTCCTTCACTTGACAGAGTTCAGTTTGATACCGTCGCGCATTCTGCTGTGAAATCGAGAGAGAAACCACTACGAAATTACTTGTTCATTTCTTGCACTGTAAATAAAACACACTCATTGTACTTCCTTGTTTCAATTTAACATAATTTCAACGTTTTCTTGTTTACTTGGTACGATAAGGTCACTGACCATTTTCTTAAAAAGGAACAGAGGGCCGAATTTATGTTTAAATAACTTGACATTTTTTTTATGTAAGCCGACAGTGAGCTTCCCCTGTCTGAAAGACGAGCAGCTGCCACTGGCATGTAAATAATTGTCATCTTTTCATGGTCATCAGATATGACCCATTTGGATGTTCAGAGGCTTCGTAGTTACCGTGGAAACATCGTCATCTTCTACAACTGTGATTCACCAGTAAAATCCATGGAGTTTGATAAATGACACTTGGTTTATGCTCAATTAATGACATATTTTACTAAAAAAGCCACATTTTCTTCAGTTTTCTGAGTTTTCGACATAACAGCCCTCAACTTTAAACTGAGCTTCAATGAACATCCACATGATCACTAAATTAAATACAGGAAAATACCTGAGTTTCACTTAAAATTGAGTAAATGGTGATAAATAACTTTAAACCGATTAAATATAGAGAAGAAACTATTTTGGAACTGCCTCAAATGTAGCACTGGGTCTTTATGGGTTACATAGTAACAGTACAGCTGGGGATATCATGCTTCTTAAACATCACCCATAACCATTCAATTGCATTTTACCAAATCTTTTACTTCTTTTTCCATTTTCTTTCTTTTTTTTTTTTTTATGAAAACAAGCAACAACAACATTTCATGTAAATATATCATTATAATTTAGAGAAATTTAGAGGCGTATTATTGCAGGTTTTCATCAGTTGCTGCAGTTGCAATGGTGTGATGTTCCATATTGACTCCGCCCCCCCACCTCTCTCTCTCTCTCTCTCTCTCTCTCTCTCTCTCTCTCTCTCTCTCTCAGTTGTCTTATGCTGTCTGGCGAATAAAGCAATGGCAGGGGACCTCCACCTGGTTCTGTCTGCTGCTGGTCTGGGGTCTGTCTCTAGGGTCAGTCCTCTGCTCTTGCGGCATCTCTTAATAGTCCGTCTCCATGTTTTTTTTTTGGTCTCCCTCTGTTCCTCTTCCTCTAGGGTGTCCTTCAAAGGGTTATTTTAGGAACTAAACTGGGTGGCATGTGGTAGATGTGTCCCAGCCATCGCCAGGGCCATGTCTGGATTATTTCTGTCATGGTGTCTGTCCTTGTCCTGTGTCTCAAGTCTTCATTGGATATGGTGTCTGGCCAAAAGATCCTAAGGATGCACTGCAGGCACTTGGTTAGGAATTCCTCCAACTTTTGTTCGATGGTGGCAGTCATCTTCCAGCATTCCGATCCATACAAGAGGACGCTGAGGATGTTGCTCTTGAAAATTTTGACCTTCGTGTAGATGCTGAGGCTGGTGGATCTTCAGACTGGCTTGGGCATTGCAAAGACTTGGTTGACTTTGCTGATCCTGGTACAATTGCTATCTGTTGTCATCTTGCTGCCCAGGTAAACAAATTCCTCTACCTCCTCAAGTCGCCTGCCATTCACTCTGACTGGTTTGTTAGTTGTGGCACTTCCTGTCAAGACCTTTGCCTTCCTGGCATTGATCTTCAGTCCTATTGAGCTAGCTATTTTGCTGAGCCTTTCTGTTTTCTGCTGTATGTCTTGCTGCCGATTGGACAGTAGCCCCAGGTCATCAACATAGTCCAGATCCTCTAAAACTGAGGTCAAGGTCCATTGGATGTCTTGTTGTTTTCCACGATGACACTTTTCATGAGCCAGTCAATTGCCAAGGAGAAGACCGATCGGTGTGAGAATAAAACAGTGAATCAGTCAAATATAAGGCTGTGTTCTAAGCATAACATAATGTGGATGAAGTCGTAAAATCACCCATTGTTTTGTGGATGTTCTGAAGCCATTTTTTGAAACACTAGCGCCCTTATTTGGAAAACAAAAAAGGGTAGAGCTGAGAAAAAGTCAAAGGTGAAACTTAGCAACCTACTGTTAACTTTTAATGTCTTTTCTTCACACAATTAATTCAAATGTTGTTATGTTGCCACCATTATACAGAATGAGGAGAGAACATAGAATGCCAATATTACATATCGCAATGACATGGTTGATTTATCTGAGCTTCTGCACAATTAATAAATACATCAGCTAATGATTTAGAGTGGTGTCAACTTAAACTCATGTGATCTCAGTATTTGCATGCATTATATCATTCATTTTATGATTTGATTGAAATATGTGCATTTGGATGTTATGTTATTTGGTTGATAGAGTCAACGTGGAATGCTCTTGTTGGAGTGAAGATCTGGGATCAAACAGCTGATTGATTGGACTGTGACCCCACAGTGCACGATTGGACAAGGCAGCACAATGAACCCTTTTAAGAGTTAGGTGAATGGATGAACAGGGACACAGGAGGGTCAAAGACAGGAAGTTTGGAAGAGCCTGGAGGGAAATATGGACGATAGGAGGGACAAGGGACGTTCTACAGAGCAGGGCCGAGTGGTGGACAGGTCAGCAGTTTCAATGAACGAAAGACCCAAGATGAGGTGTTGGGGACCCCTGTCAGGCAACACACTCTACAACAGGGCTCTCAAACTCATTTTCCTTCAGGGGCCACATTCAGCCCCATTTGATCTAAAGTGGGCCGGACCAGTCAAATAATAGCATAATAACCTATAAATAATGACAAGTCCAAATTTTTGTCTTTGTTATTAAATTATGAAAATACTTACTTTTATAAACTATCCAAACAAAAAAGATGTGAATAACCTGAAAAAACTGAAATTTCTTAAGAAAAATAAGTGCAATTTTAACAATATTATTCCTCAACTTATCATTCCTACGTGTGCATTATGGATCGGATCTACGAAGACTCTAAACACTTAGTAACAGGCAGAAAATTGTTAAAATTGTGCTTAATTTTCTTTAGACATTTCCGGTTGTTTATATTTGTTCAGGTTATTCACATTTCATTCTTTCAGGATGGTTTGTAAATGTAAATATTTTCATAATTTAATGTTATTTTTTGCACTAAAACAAAGACAAAAATTTGAAGTTGTCATTATTTATAGGCATAATGTAATTTTTTTTTTTTTTTTTTTCACATCAAATCGAGAAAAAAATCTGGAGTCATTATTTTTTTGTAGGTTATTATGCTGTTATTATTTTACTGTAGATCATATTGGTTTGTATGTGGAACCTGAACTAAAATCAGTTCGACAGCCTTGACTGTGGAATTTTTGCACTTTGTAGATTCATCCCAGGGGCCGCATTGGAACCTTTGGCGGGCCGCATTTGGACCCCGGGCCGTATGTTTGAGACCCCTGCTCTACAAGCTATGTGAGGAGAAGTGACCGAGCAATCAACCCATGTGCATATGTGTGTAACCCTGCATTTGTTGTCCTCTTCCTCAGCTGCGGTACCTCAGGAGGAACTAGAGGGACTGTGAGGGCAGGACTCTAAGGAATGAACACAACAGAGCCAAACCATGACAAAGGCCTCGAGGACTCTCCCGTTCTAGAACTGTTTACAATGCTGAAGGGTTCTTGGACTGTGGTGCAGTCATGTTAAAGCAGTGTTTATTGGGATATTGAGATTCTTACACTTGTTGTATCTGGGCAAAGCAGCCCTTTTGAATAACCTTAAATACTGCAACTTTTAACTGAATGACTTTTAATACATTTTAGTTTTCAGGTGACGTTTTTGCATAATTTTGACCCTACTGTTATTGTATGTACATATATAAGTTTAATCATATGGATGTGTGGGGTGCAATTTGTCAAAAAAACAGAGGGGGGGGATGATTTTTTTTTGTTGCAGCAGGGGGGCAGCAGTTATATACGTGGGGGTGCAGTCCATAACTAACGTAACTAACACTGGCGTGAAATGAAAGTGAAACTTTATTCATTCATTCATTCATTTTCTGAACCCGCTTTATCCTCACTAGGGTCACAGGGGGTGCTTGGAGCCTATCCCAGCTACATAGGGAAACTTTATATATTTTCAGTGTCCAACTCCCGGGTTCTATTCCTCTATTATACAGCAAATCTTACAGGAAATTTTCACAACTTCTAGCTTGTATCCACTGGACACACAAATGCTGGACCCAGGGCCAGATTAACACTTCATTGTACCCTGGGCAATAATATTCAAGGGCCCCATCATCACAACCCCAGGATCCCTATAATCTGGCAAAATACAGAATAAATTCCAGGAATATATGTAAATATACCCCATACTTCAATATCTAACTATCATCAAATGCATTTTGATGTACAAATGTGTAAATGCTCGTAGAACTACAAGTGCACCACTATAGCCTCTTGTCAAGGCCACTCGCTTGCATATGATAATATGAAAACAAAACACATTAGCATCAGTATAATCTAAAATTGATCCACTACACTACGTTCTTTAAATTTTCAGCTTTTTTAATGTCCCTCTCCTTTTTTAATTTTCATTTGGCGCTCCCACTTAGCTGCTTCTCCATGTTTGCAATGTTTTGATTTGCGTACGTCTTGACGTCTCACATCCCGCTCAGTGCACACACGTTGATTTGCGTCACCGCTGATTCGCTTTTTGGACTGACCAATGAGGAGAGGGTCTCAGCTCACGGTCACAGACAGCAGGAGCAGGGTTTTTGTGCAGTGCAATGGCTCCGGGCAGCGGACAGTTTCATTTATAAGCAAAAGATAACCAGATATTTTCATTATGCCCGAGCTACCCAGGGCCCTTCAGAGGTCGCGGGCCCCTGGGCAATTGCCCAGTTGCCCATATGGTTAATCCGGGCTTGGCTGGACCCCATGAATTTGTCACAATTACGCCCCCCTTTTCGGTGCCCCAGTGCATGGGGACGTTCGCGAATTCTTAGACTGCCGACAGTTCGGTTCAGGTGAATGTCAGTGCCAGTAATGTAGGATATAGGTGTAAGAAAACAGTCACAATCTGCCTGTTATTTCAACTGGTTGGTTGTCCCCCCAAGGATGAAATTCACTGGCCAGAAGTAGGGGTGTAAAAACCAGCGGGGGGGGTTGATCTCCTCCATCTCCCCCAACAAATCGCACCCTGTGAATGTGGGCCTGCATTTCCATTGAAAAACTTTTATAATTGCTGGAATAAAAATTAAAAACACTTAGAATCTTGTATGACTTAGACATGACAACGACAACAGTGAACCTTCTAGTTGTGCTCCTTTGGATGCAGCACAAAAATTCGTAAAGATAATGAAGAGAAGGTCCAGGTGTGGGCCAGTGGGGAGTTTCTATAACATGAACAACATGATGAATGTGGTCTTTAACCTGGACACTGGGCTCAAAGGAGCAGAGGACACTGCAGACACACAGCCTGCAGATGAAGCTCAAAGTGATGTTGAATCCATTACTGTGTGTGTGTTGAACAGAAGCTGTGGAAGTGTGACTCATCAACCAAGTTCCTGATCCCAGCCCACCCAGTGGACACACACAGACAACATTCACTCACCTGATATTCACAGCAACTACACCTTTAAAATACATTATAAAACATAGATTTGTGTCATAAAGAGGCATTTTAACACAGGGTCTTTGTAGATGGACTTGCTTTCCCAACCGCCCTCAGGTGACTATTACAAGAGCTGCCATTTTTGATACTTCCACATTGGTTTCAGTTTACGCCACATGAGGCTGCAGTTTGGTTGGAAATCACAAATAAATACAACTACGTCTTTGTACAAGCCGTCACTGAACTGCACGCTTCATCCGCTCTGCTTTGCGCCTGTCATCAGTTAAACAAACACACAAACCTACAACAGATCAAGAGCAGAGGGATGTATACAGTGTCGTAAACAGAGTTGCATAGTTTTTAGAACGTCCTGCCTCACACCCTGTTATCCACTGTTATGAGGTGGGGATGACAGACACACTGTCCAAAGACCCACACCCAGAAACATCCCCACACATTAAAAACAAGAGGAAAATTAGAAAATACAGACACACAGCAGGGTTTGCAGATAAACACACTAGCCCCTTTAACACAGCATGTCTGTTGTAGGAATATTTCGCTTTTATTCCGGAAAGACGTCTGTGTAAACGAAGTGGTGGGATCATTTGGTCCCACCTTTAATGCGGCTTTGAAACATCTCTGGAGGTAGTAACAGAGCCGTGATAAAGGTGGACTCATGATTCCAGAATGCTACGTAAAAGGAACACTTCTTGTTCCGCAACCAAGGTACAGTCTACTCTCATTATACCGCCAACTTCCGTTCACGGCCAAATTGGCGGTATAGCGAAAATGGCGTTACAACGGGTTGCATCCATAATGTGCATGTCTTTACTATATGATGTCTATGCTGCCTCCGTTAACCCGTTCTAATTGCGTTTCTAAATAAATCTTGATTCTGTTATGTTGTAAGGGATCATTTAAAGTGGGGAAACATTTTAAGCATTATTATACCGTGTCGGGAAATGACACCCCATCATCTTGAGGCTTTGGCTTAATCCCACGTCCTCTTCCCGACATCCTGACCTACTGAGTGGTCTGCGATAAATGAACGGTGGCCGTTCCGTAGACCTACTCGTAGCTTGTCGCGATCAGCGTCTGGTGCGTTTGTTTCAGTGCATTGTTAAAATTTATGTGTACTCGATGGCAATCACGCTGGTGGTATAACAGTCGGGAAATCAATGGTATAAGTGTTGTTTGTGCATGGAACTGGGCTGGCGGATGGCGATAGGCGGAAATGGCGGTAGCTAATGGAATAATGCATTGGGGATTTTTGTGCAATGGTTTTGGTCTGCGGTGAGCGAAAATGGCGGTATAACGGCGGGCGGTTTAACGAGAGTAGACTGTATGATGTTTTGATGACGTATTGTGTGTGCGACCCCCGCGCCGGGGGATTTAAAAATTAGCGTGGGCTGTGTACAGGAAACAAACATATCAGTGCGACCAGAAAGATGTTGAACTGGGGAGAGACTCTATCCATGCTAACATTTGTGGCAGCACCGCTATGCTCGGGGTATTTCCAACACAGACCTGATACATCACACTATATGCTGAGCTGCATCACCGTCCCATTCATTCTGGAAAGCAGGTCCACTGTGTAAAAGTCCAGCCTGTCTCACCTCTGTTACTCCATTGGCTTGTCTGCAGAAATTGGTCAATGGTGGAAAAAATGTGGGATCACCGTCTCACCTTTTTTCTGGAATCTCTGTGTAAAAGTGGCTACTGTTGTAGGTCATAAGGGAAGATTACATGGAATTAGCACTGTATGTGTCTACACCAGTGGTTCCCAACTTTTTTTGGCTCGTGACCCCATTTTAACATCACAAATTTCTGGCGACCCCAGATATTCAAAACGTAGACATTTTTTTTTTGTTGCTAAAATGAATTTGTTTTTGATCATGTATTAGTTTGCTATACTATGTTGCAAATAAACATTAATTTTAGATGATATTTAGTCTATATAATACATATTATTATGGACGGAGGCAGAAAAGCCAGGTGTAGATTACTGCACAAAGTGAGAATTTGATTTTCCTTGGTCAGGATATGTACAGTCAGTCCAGCTTGGATTTACAAGGCTGACAATTAATACTGAACAAACAAGAACTCAAACTATGAATTATGAAAGAGCTGCAGCATCTGAAACTGACCACAATGAACATTTGAGAGATAAACAGTACCACAGTGCTTCAGTTTCAGCTTCACAGATTGACATGTCTTTTATATATGTGATTGTCTCTCTCAACTCACCATATTTGTTTTATTTGTAAGTTGTTTTTTTTTTTTTTTTTTTTTAATCAATTACTAGAAATTTCAGGTGACCCCATTTGAATTCCTGACCCCAAGGTTGAAAAACACTGGTCTACACGCTGCATTTTAAGAATGTGTAGGATGAAAAACCATGGATTAGGCTATAATATTATGTTCAGTTACTTAATTACTTATTATATATTCTCAAACTTAAGTTACATATACTTCATTACTCATCGTGTATTTCTATTATGCTTTCTCTAAAAGCAGCAAGCAAGCAGTAAGCAGCACTAAAACATTATATAAATTCTGGAAGGACAGTACAATAAAGGGTAAGATTATGCTGCAAACATTGACCCATAAAGACCCAGTGCTAATTTTTCTCCCTATTTAACAATTCTTAAGTGATTTATCACCATTTCTTATATTATTATTAACCTATGTATTTTTCATTTTTCACCGTCCTTTAACTGGCACTTGTAAATATGAGCACATTTCCCCAGTTTTAGCGTCACTCCGTTGGCTGCCTGTCCATTTTAGAATCCATTTTAAAATACTTTCATTTGTTTTTAAATCCCTCCATGGTCTTGCACCACCCTACCTCTCTGAGCTCCTTCACACTTACACTTACATTCGCTCTCTCAGATCAGCTGCTTTTGATGGTGCCCAGAACAACGTGCAGGCTACGAGGAGATCGGGCCTTTGCTGCTGCTGTATGGACCTGCCTCTGCATATCAGACAGGCTTCCTCCTTGCCTGTTTTTAAATCTCTTCTTAAAACCCATTTGTTCTCCTTGGCCTTTTAACACTTGTGTGATGCTGACATTTTGTTTCTGTTTTTATATTTTAACTTGTTTTATTTGATTTGATTTTAATGTTTTTTAATGCTTTGATTCGTTTGTATTGTGCTTTTATTCTTCTGTAAAGGACTTAGGTCCACTGTGGTTTTTTTAAAGTGCTTTATAAATAAAGTTGGATTGGATTGGATTTTCCTATATTTAATTTCCTATATTTAACCCTTTCATGCACGAATTATGGGAACCTTAATCAAGATTTTATCCTGAGTGTTTTTATCTCTGTTAAGGTGTGAAAAAAACACTGCAATTTAAATTTTTTTATGAGCCTATTTTCATGGAATTGCAAAAAATATCCACTCAGCTGGACACCATGTGTTTATTTTTTACTGATATACTGTGTGAAAGCTATGAAATACATTTTTTTTTAATGCTGCTAATCTGATGTTTTGTCACATTTTAACATACTATAATATTAGTTATTACTCACTTTATGGAGATAATATGGAAAAAAAAACCCTTTTGTTTAAAAAACTGTTAATTACAGTCTAATAACAATAACAAGGGATTGATTTTCACTCAAACATGTTAATGCCGTTCAGGTTTATCAAGAACAGCAAAGTTACAGTAATGGTCTGAATGTCAGTGTATGAAATTATGCATAAGCGTCCACTGTGTTGGCTGATATGGAACTAAAACAATAAAGTCAATGAAAGAGAACAGATTTGAATAGCTGTCCACTGTAGTGACCAGTATACATGAAAGGGTTAATTTATATATTCATGAAAACTGAGAGTAAATTCAAAGGTTATCATATCAAAACAGAGAAAACTGCAGAAAAGGATCATTTTTCAGTAAAATATATCATTAACTGAACATAAACGAAGTGTCTCCATCCACTGTCATTGATCCAACTCCATGGGTTTTACTGGTGAATCAATGTTATAAAAGATGACGGTGTTTCCATGTTCACTACGAAGCCTCCGAACGTCCAAATGGGTCATATCTGATGACCATGAAAAGATGACAAACTGTATTTTACATCAATTATTTACATGTATTGATAGGATTATTGGATCAACAGGTATTAAACATGTTAGATCAGTAGATGGTTTGGGTCGATGGTGGCTGTTTGAGTCTTTATGGGTTAAAGTTAACTCTGTTGTGGCCTCACATACACATCAAGGTCGTATGCTGTTGGAAGTAGTGTTTTTGTCAGACGTGCAGATGTGCAGGAGTGAAAACCATAGGGCCATATTGGAAGAATTGAAGTAGTGGAATGTCTGACGCTGCACAAGGCTGGGTGTGCGAGCCCTCAGAACCAGTTCTCTGCACCCCCACGTTAGGCACTAGTAGGGGTCAGGTGGAGGTGACTGATTAGGTATGTATGAGTGTTCCGCTGTGAGATGTACTGCTGCACATGTGTCCGACTCCTACTCCAGACGTACTGTGTTGATGTGATGGTCGAGAGTGGCCGTAGCACATGTTGGTAGCGAAAGTGTGTACAAATCAGACTCTAGTGGAAGAAGAAGCAGGGTAAGAGATCTATAACTAAAGTGAAGGGGGGGGGGCATCAGAAAAGGACAAAAGGGCATGTAACTTCTCAACACAACATTTTTGGACGACTAAACATTAGATTCAGATTTAGCTATAACAAAAACAAGTAGCTTAAGATAGAAAGTTGATCATTTAACCCAAAAAAATCCAAACAGCCTCTAGGGAGCTAAAGCATCGACTGATCCAAAATGTTTAATACCTGTTGATCCACTAACCCTATCACTACATGTAAATAATTCTTTTAAAATTCAGTTTTTCAGCTTTTCAGTTGCATCGTATGTGTCTTTTTTGGATGCTCAGAGGCTCCACAGTAAACGTGGAAACACTGTCATCTTCTACAACATTGATTTACCAGTTAAACCCATGACAGCGGATGAGACCCTCGCTTTATGTTCAGTTAACGATTGATTTTACTGAAAACAAATCAGTTTTTCTTCAGTTTTCTCTATAATAACCTTCAACTTTAATCTGAGCTTTTATGAACATCTACATGATGAGTAAAGTCAATATAGGAAAATACATGATTTTCACTGAAAAAAATGCGAACTAAAGAGGATAATATTTAGGGATGGGAATCGAGAACCGGTTCTTTTTGAGAACCGGTTCTGTTGGAGCCAAAATACAGTTTTGTTTGTTTATTCCTCTTTTTGTTTTGACCTTAGTTTCCTAATTGTTTAGTGGGTGTGGCTGTGATTGCCACAGGTGCAATTCATCTTGGGCGTGGCGAACTTACATATACCTGCTGTGTGAGGTGGGCGAGGTGTGTGTGTGAGGACAGCCCCAAACAATTTTCAGACTGTGGAACATGAAAGCAAGAAATTGAGTTGGTCGGCTTTTGGAATGTCTTCTTTTGTGTTAAGAAGCCTATTTGGTTTATATGTCGAGAGTATTTAGAAAGACAATCGTGAACTGTGATGAACACTTGGACTTTTACACTGGAAAATAAATGGATTGGCATATCCAAACACAAAGAAGCCCAGCCAGACATTCATTCATTCACACGTAGAAAATACAACAGGTTGAACCCTACCACACCGTTGTAGTGGTTAAAGGTGAAGCCACTACAGGTTCCCAGTAGCTCAATTCCTTGGAATTGTTTGCCTGCCTGCTTAACGATTCTACTTATCAATTCTGCCTTCGTTGTGCATGCGTGATGACGTCTGAAGAATAATTATAGAATCAATATAGTCTTGCTCTGAGCTGCTCTAAAATGTCACAATAACCTCATGTATTTCTCTAGTGATAAAGCTTGTCTCCCAGTAAACTCATGGGCGCCAGTACTGATCAGATTCAGGGTCAGTTCTGCTCAATGAAGAAGATGTTGTGGCTACAGAAGCTAGGACCTCGCATTCCAATAGATACACGTCTAAAACAACAGTCATGACACTTTGCGTAGCACATCCCAGCAACAAAACATGGACTGACGGTTGGTAAATCACGTCAGTAGGTGAGGTCCAATCAGAAGACGGAGTCAGATGACGTTGCGAAGTCCAACCCATTGTTCGGGGTGGAGTCACCCAAGAAGAAAACTGTCAAACCACACTCGGAATTCAGGGCTTTTTGCGACTTGAGTTCCTGCGTGAGCCCTTGTCCAGAGAGACTAACGCTGGCTTTTATATTTCACATTTGATCAGGATAAATTCTTTAACTGAGACCAAGTGCATCCTGAACTTGTCTTTGGAGCTTCCAATCAACGAACATGAGCATTAGCTTTACATGTCACACGCACACTGCATTGTTTTGGTCAGAATGTAGCCAACATGGCGTTGAGGCAGAAACGATCCAAAAAGACGACACCAGGTCTACTTGCAACACTTGCAAAGCTTCCATTTCTTCCAAAGGTGGAATCCATCCAATCTGCTCCAACATTTGTCCACAGTATGTGATTCATTTACAGGAGTGTCAGGTATTTGATGATGATGATGATGAAATTCTTTATTCAGTCTCACATAATAACCAGTGTCAACAACAGCACTTCAAACATTACAAACATTACAAACAGGTTAATGTCTGAAAAGGCACAGGCAGAAGCAAAATGCTTATATTAATGCCTGTCCTGCATAATAAATTCAGCTACCGAGCATCCAATATAGGAAAAAGAAAAAAACAAAAAAAACCCCAATGTATCCAAGCAAACAAACAAGCGAAACATAAAAAGGTGAAAATAAACCAGAGAAATAGAAAACTTAACCACCAAATTAATGGTAATTTAATGTAGACTCAAAAATAAATAATTTACCTATTACTTGTTAGAGCTTAACAATTGTATCCTTCAAAAAATTGCCTTACATACCATTTTTTTAAATATCAAAAATGGGCTACACATTCTTAAATCCATGCTGGCCTCATTACATAGTTTAACTCCAACAACAGATATCCATCTTCTTTTTGTCTCTTTTTTAGCTTGTTGTACAACAAATTTACAAACATCTCGCAAACCATATTTAGACTCATGTGTTGAGAAGAAACTTTGTACACAGACCGGGAGTAACTTTAATTTGGCTTTATACATTATTTGCATTATTTTATAGTAAACCAAATCATTAAATTTCATAATATGGGATTTCATAAACAATTCATTTGTATGTTCATAGTAACCGGCCTTATTAATAATACGTATGGCTCGTTTTTGTAGGAGGACTATAGTATTTACAGTTGTTTTATATGTCGAGCCCCACACTCCCACACAATATGACATAAAAGGGAGTATAAGTGAACAGTAAATTATACGTAGTGCCCTGTGGTTGAGTATATTTCTGGACTTATACAAGATTGCCATGATGCGCTACTTAGTGATGCTTGTGAATCTAGTGGCGGAGTGAACATCGGGCCGTCATCCGGGACCAGTTCTGGTGCACGCAACAAACGTCCTGCCCCCTTAAATCAAAGTTTACGAAGGTAGGGGAAAGGAAATGAGGTGCACAACAATGAGAGACGAGCCGAGCAGAGTTGAGCCAGTTTCACGTATGGGCCCCAGCGTCATCTGTTATTATTATTTGTACATACTGTACAGGATGGGGAAGCAAAATTTACAATATTTTGAGGCAGGGATTGAAAGACAGTGTATGACCAATTAGTTCATTGAAAGTCATGAGAATTTATTTGCCACAAGAAAATTGACATAATAGAAAATGTTTTTATTCTATGTGTCCTCCTTCTTTCTCAATAACTGCCTTCACATGCTTCCTGAAACTTGCGCAAGTGTTCCTCAAATATTCGGGTGACAACTTCTCCCATTCTTCTTTAATAGTATCTTCCAGACTTTCTCGTAATAGTTTTGCTCATAGTCATTCTCTTCTTTACATTATAAACAGTCTTTATGGACACTCCAACCATTTTTGAAATCTCCTTTGGTGTGACGAGTGCATTCAGCAAATCACACACTCTTTGACGTTTGCTTTCCTGATTAGTCATATGGGCAAAAGTTTCTGAAAAGGTATGGATAATAGTGTTAGGTATGATTATAACATCAATATATGTTTGGTTTCAAAACAATTGACGTAGTGCCTGCTGAGAAAAAACAACTAAATGTTCATTGTAAATTTTGCTTCCCCACCCTGTATATGTTATATTTTCTGTGCAGAGATGGAAATATAAAAGACAGTTAATGCAAACACACCCGTTTGTACTCTTTTATTCCTTCACCCAAAGAGAATCGATAAGAGAATCGGATTGACAAGCAAAATCGATAATGGAATCGGAATTGTTAAATTCTTATCGATTCCCATCGATAATAGTATAATAATAAATGGTGATAAATCACTTAAGAAAGGTTAAATCTACAGAAAAATTCAGTAGAGAACAGTCACAAAAGTAGCGCTGGGTCTTTATGGGTTAAGGCAAGAAGAGTTCGAGAACAATCAAATCTAACATGTAGATTTATATTGTGCCTTTAAAGAAATACTCACAGAGATTATATCATTCTTATCATCATGAATTAGGGTCTGTTTCTAAATGCTAAAATGCTAGTTTATGGATTATTTCAGTCACTGTCAGGGATCAGTTTTAGCTCTCACATCCTTCTTTATTTATATTTCATGTTAATTACAATCACTGAAAACTAAACCTAAACAGATTTAATGATAGATTTGGAAGGATTCAATCATGACAAGCACATTTGGCACTGTAATCAGATATGAATGCTGGAAATGCTTTGAACCCCATCCCTGCTTACAGTTTATGTCTTCAGAGAAATTCACCCACAGTGCCATGTAATCAATGGCTGTGTGTGTTATTTGGAGGTCTTCAAACTAAAACTTTCCTTCTGGCTTTAATCTGACTTCAGATCTGCCCATCCTAAGGTACTTCTTTGTTGTTCCTACAAGCAGCTGTGATGACATCATTTTTCTGTGCTCATTTGCTATCAGTGTTACTGCGTAGTACTGGATTGAATGACTGCCACACAATGCTCCATTGTCCCCAAACCTGTGATGTCGGTGCACAGGAAAGTCACAGAGGTGAAGCTCTTTGTGAATTTCAAGCGCTGACTTCTATCTGTGTAATTCCCTCTCAGATCTTTTTACCTCTGCACATTTGTGACAGCTCAGTCCTTTTAATGCTGTAGACCTATGAATATCAGGGGTTTTGTTTATTTCATACCAATCCTCTATTTATTATGATTTACAAGCAAAAAATCAGATTTTTTCCAGGCTTTCAATCCTTTTTTTATGGTTCCTGGCTCTGATATTGTGTGTTTTAGTCCTTTAACTACACTACAAATCATACTTTCATATTTTACGACCATTTCCATGCACGCAAGTTGTAGGTTTTCTGACCCCAAACAGCCACTGTTTTTACTAACATTTCAGAACCATAAGATCTATCAACAGACTAGGGTAACTTGCTTCATAAAATTAAATATTAAATGTGTTTTTTTAACTTGATGGAAGTTTGGAATTCTAAAGAGTGTAGTGTAGAATTTTACCAGGTTTGGCACTTTAGGTTTGCGTAATAACCACTTATCATTTTCAGCCATTTTAGTACATTTTGGTCTTGGGAATTAGTGAACAATCATCTGGAATTGGAGTTACAATAAGGGTCTGACCTAAGGAATTAAACTTACACAAAAAGTCCTCTTAAAAAAAAAAAAAAATTCAGCGTCCTTAAGGAACATCCCACTTGGGACCTGGGGCACCAAGAAGGGGGGGTAAACATGACAAATTCATGGGGCCCGGTGTTTGTGGGGGCCCATAGAGCAGTGGAGGGGGCCCAGTGGATATAGAAGTTGTGAAAATTTGGTGTAAGATCCGCCATATGAGAGAGGTGTAGAAGTCGGGAGGCGAACGCTGAAAGCATGTTAAGTGATGTTGTGTATGGACCCCCCACCCCCCTTTCATGGGGCCCATAATTGGTAGTGGCGCCCCGGCCTGGGACACTATCTATTTGAGCAAACAATATAGCTCATATATGATGATAAAAACACAGAAAACAAGAGGGAAAACTATCAACTATCAGCTTATTTATTTATCTACTAATTATTTATGTGTTTGGTGTTAAGTGCACTGTTTCTACTTATCAAATTTCATTCAATTGCACATGAAGACTGTGGGTTTGGGGAGGGGGGAAGGGAGGTAGATCAATTTTATCTATATTTTGTGTTCAAACGTAAAAAAGAAAAGAACCTGTACTCTTGTATAACATAGATCCAAGCCTGCTTTTCATAAATAAAGTTGTTGTTTTTTTTTTTTTTTTTAAAGCCATAAGTATAGATGCAGTAATACTGTGCAATGTACATTATGTGCAATATTATAAGAATTGTGCAATAGTAACTGCCTGTAGCATGCGGAATATCACATGTGTGTGGGTTTATGTGTCTCACTTCCCTTTTTAGTCATAGTTCAAGCAATTTTATTTGCGGTTTTGATTATTTTTATACATACTTTTTACTTTGGTAGTAATAAAGATTGCATTCAATTCAGGTCTACATGTACATTTGCAATAAATACTATTCTTTGCTCTGTGGTTTATGGGTTGGGTCAACTGAAACAAGGAAGATCCACTTCTGATGTAGATTAACCGTAGTGGGTAGTGGCAAAAAAAAACATAGCAAATCTAATATTTTAAGCTAATTATACAGTAATGAAAACATAATTATGTGTATTACATTCTATTTATGCAACTAGATCTCTCTAAATCTGACGCACTGAACCTGTAAAATGAAATGTGATGGATTATGCATCTGTTCCACATGAACCTGAAAAACAGTGGAGTCAAAGGATCCATGCTGTAAAACACAATAGCTAATTATTAAAAGTCCGAAATAATACATGGGTTTTCCTTTGTATCTGAACCGTATCTTTCTACTAAAGTGGAAAAGTATGTGAAAGGCTGGAGTTTAGAAAATCATTAGTTAGCGTCTTTTATGAAACGGTTTATGTCACAGCCCTGTCTCATAGTGTTGACAACCTTAAGAGGCACAAATTCATTCCAGAGGACCCTCAGGGTGTCGGCAGAAAATAAACTATAGACACATTTCAAATCAATATTCCCCATACCACCATTCACCACATTACCACAAACATCTGTGACTTCTCCCTTTTACTTCAAATTTTTTCCGGTTCAGTCATAGGTCACTCAGATGTGTTGGTCAACGCTGGAATACTTCTGGTTTGGACAAGTGTGAAGATATTGTTAGTCAGAGCTGAAACTCTCTGACTCTCCCATCATAAAGGGATCACTCATCTCTGCACATTCACAGGCTTTTTGGTCAGAGATGGAGAAACTATCAGCCAACACTAGTCAACACCAACAACCCCTCGTCCACACATTTACCCTGGCTGCAGCATTCTGCTTCCACTTATGATTTACATACGTGTTAAATCACCAAAGTCTTGACACGCTATGGGCTCTTAAAATCCACTTATTCCCACAGCCCAGGGAAGCCGAAAATGTTTGACAAACTTGTTGTCAAACATAGTTAAGGGAGAATCCTGTTTTACTACATCTTATGGTGTTCATTCATATCAGTTATAATAACATTGTGCTACAAAGTAATTTCTGAGAACTAGAAACAGGCAAACATAACATTGCAAAAGTGTTGTTTGAAGATCAGACGAGTTGTAAACCTGCAAACAGCAGTTATCTAAACCACATTATGGGAGTGGAAAACCCACAAGTGCACAAAATGTTGGTAATGAGCCCAAACTGCACAAAGGGCCACAATAAGAAAAGGTCAAAGTTAACAATGTACAGTCAGGATGCCAACTGTGATCACTGGTGTTGAGGTCCAAGATATTATGTCCACCAGCAGCCTCATCTGTCAGGTTATAGAAGAGCAACAGATGTCCATGATCCTTGAGTGATCAATTATGGCCGTTTCTCAATATCAAGAACGCAGAGTACGGTCTCGTAAACTTGGCGAGTACGGTCTTAGTAAGAACGGTCCCAGAGAACAGACTCCCTAAGAACACAAGTCTATCTGTAATCGGAACAGCAGGGTACTTGTGAACTTTCCTCCATGTCTCCGTTGTATTTCTGTCATCTGCTCCCGAATGTATTTCCCTCAAATAACCACAATGTCACTTGATTTGATTTAAATACATTTGTACTTGTATTTACATGTCATTTATACATTTTGTATATTTTTCAAAACTGTAATACATTTAGTTGAATCCCATATCATGATAAAGATTATGTATTTCTCGCTATTCTGCCTCTCGCTCGTGTTGTAACCTTATGTCACATCATCTCGTTACGATCATCTAGTCAAAAAACAATTCTGAATTAAGTTATCAGAAGCTGCCGTAGCATTCAAGAGAAGCACAAAGTGCATCTTGGGAAATTATTCCAGCCAAGTCTACATGAGTCACCAACCAGTGCATCATTGGTTTAAGCTAGCAGACAAGAACAACATCCGGGTATTCCATGCGTTCTAGGTTTATGCGAACTTGCAATTGGAACAGCTTAGGGCCGCGACTGATGACGTTACATGAGAACGCAAGAACAGAAGAACAAACAAGAAAGTGCATTGAGAAACAGCCTATGTTTACCTGCAACAAAATCCAAGCCCTGATTACATTTATTTATAAAGGCTGCAACTCCATGAATCCCTTGTCCTCTATTCTTCAATACTGTCATCACAGAGAGAATGAACGGACTCAAACGCATGGTGCTGAATTGATGCTGCTATTAAGAGATGCGAAAACTTTGTTTTCCAGAGTATTCATAATGCCGTGAGCAGCTGTAAACATCTCTGTTGCATGGGCTTTGGTCATTTTTTTGTGGCTATCAACGATAAACCGCAGAAATGCGATCTATAACACATTGAAACGGCATTAAAGGGTCGATCAAATGATTAAGTTGTTTACGAAGAAAATGCATACATTTGTTTGTTTCTTTCATCACACTGCTGCACTTTTTTGGCTGTGTTTACCTCCATCTTGCCAGTGATTCGAACTGAATTTTGGGACATTTCTCCAACCCCTCCGTTCATAGTGTGGTCCTGGAAAATCTTCGTTTCAAGGTCTATACAGCTCTCGGCCTTAGCCCTTCCCCTCTGGCTAATTGTGAATTGGGACAACACTACCCCTTCATGTGAACACACATAACAAAGAGGGAGAGGGGAGGGGTGAGGGGGAGGGTCAAGGGGTGAATTGGGATTCAGCCATAGTCTTTTACAACAATGAAAGTCAATCGGCAGTCTTATTTTTGTAGACATCATTTAGAAACAGTGGAATTAGTTTTAGGACTCCCAAACAGTTATGTAACAGCTACAAATGACAAAATAAGTCTATCTTAATTTTTTTAACCCAACATGTTCATAGTCCCTTGGCTCTGCCCCTCGTATCGATAACTGTTGAAAAAATGTTCCTTACTGTAGCTGCCGTGCATGTCATCCATCTGATCATCTTCAGGAGGGGTGGCTGTGGCTCAGTTGGTAGAGCGGGTTGTCTTTTGACTGAAGGGTCGGTGGTTGGAATCCTGGCTCCGACTGTCCATATATCGAACGTCCTTGGGCAAGACATTGAACCCTAAATTGCTCCCAGTAGAGCCTGGCAGCGCCCTGCATGGCAGCAGCCATCCACTGGTGTGTGAATGGGTGAATGTGAGGAATTGTAAAGCGCTTTGGGCACCATTAAGGTGTATAAAATGCGCTATATAAGTTGTCCATTTACCATCTTCAAGATGTTGCTTTTCTGAAGGCTTTACCGTTGCTCTTTTTTTCCACTTAAGTTTTTATTGAAATTTTTTATACATATATTTGACAAAACAACAACAAAAAAAACCCAAAATTGCTTTGGTACATTACACATGTTTCAATACATTTCCTTTATCCACCCATTCCCACCAGTTTTTGTCCGTTTACGCGTCCTGTAGTCGCAGTCTGTCACAGTCAGTCTTTCCATAGTATATATACCATCAACGATTGCGATCCACTGGTCCTGTGTTGGTGGTTCTGTCCTTCCCCAGTTCTTGGTAATAGCTTTTTTTGCAAGCCACTAAAAGTATCTTAACCAAGTATATGTCGTTTCCTGCTACATTTCCATCAGATAAGTTACAAAAATGCAGAATATCACAGCACACTGGAATCTCATATCCCGTTATTTGTTTTAGGACTCCACACACTATTTCCCAAAACCCAATAATTTTATCACATTTCCAAAAAACGTGTATGATCTACATCAAATTCTCCCTATTCCCTCCAACATTTCTGCTGTCTGTTTAACTGCTTACTTTTCTTCATAGGTGTAATAAAGAAACGCACCAGATTTTTCCAGGAGAATTCCCTCCACATCTGCAAACTAGTGGATGTTTGATGTATCTTCTACTCACCTCTGCTCTTTTAGTGAACATCTATGCTATATTGCAAGATGAGCGTCCTGATTTTCCACCTAAAACACTTGTACAACTTCAACGTATCATCACTATCCATCATTCCATCATCCTCAAGCAGGGATTATCAATTTGCACAGGACTAATATTATCCTAGGACATCTGTGTTTGGTGAAATAAAGTAGGTCATTTGTGGTGAAATTTTTACTTTATACGTGACACTGGATGAAGATCACAGGCGACCTCCACAATTATTAAAAATGATCAGGTTATACTAGTCCTGTGTGAATACGGCTTTAGTCTAACCTTCACTATCGTAGCTTTAAAGTCAGATATTTTTGTCAGGAGTTAGCTGTGACCTAAGCTGAAGTAAATGTCTGTAGTTCAAGGAAATGTGCACTGGCATGTATATGAAATACAGGCCCTGTGAAGGACTGTTACACCTAAGGACACCCACTTCTCCTAATAAAATAATCCTACTGGAATTTTTACCCAGCAGTGGGCCTCTTAACTTGTCGCAACCTCTCACCTGTGTAGCATCAGCAATATCCCAGCGGCACCAGGGACGACCCCCAGTACGACCTCTGGACGCCTTCTAAACTGCAGCAGTGTGTCAAACTTATATACATCACAAGGGAAAAAAAACTGTCAGCGTGCTTTTTATTACTGTCGTACATCCTGGTACTCTGTGTTTTCATTAGGTTGATGTGATGGATCCAGATGTTTCTATGTGTTAAGTATGACAGGAAAGACTTGTTTTGTCTTTGTCCCACAAACTTTAAAGGAAGAGTGAAGATAAAGCACATTCCTGTGGTATGTTTTCAATTTCACTACAGAAAAGTTCAGCGAAAGCAATTTGTATGCCCTAACAGTGATAAGTAAAACCTGGCAACTTTTGAAAGACCATCCTTCAGGAAAGCTTCCTTTCATGTGTCCTTGGCCAATTACTGTACACTAAGCACTCTAAGACATTTCCGGGGGGGAAAAAAAATAAATAAGGACAGAAGTCTTGTTTCTCAACTGCACATTCAATTAGCTGAGGGGCTTATCTTGGCAGAGCATGATCTCATGATTCAGTCATGATGCTGTGACCATGTGGTGAGGTACGGCATCGCCTTCTTTTTTTTTTTTTTAATCAGGAACTAGTGTACATTTTATATAATAACACAGTTTCTGATCATCATCCATTTTTTCACTTAAGGAAAGAAAAGAAGAAAAGAGAAGAAGGGAGAAAGAATGAAAAAATAAACAAAGAAAAACGTGGGTACACTGAAGGTACATTGGCAAAAGTACTAATTCACAAATACAGATCAAACTAACACATAGATGAAATTATATCCTCCTGAGACCCAGGAAAGTAAAAACGTTGCCATTTTTTTTTTTGGTTTGTTTGTTTTTACATTAAATAACTGTCTTGTTTGATTGGAAAAACATAATGCAGTAGTTTTTCTCAGATAATTTTTTTTAATTTATGGAATGACCTTTTCAGTATTTATTTATTTATTCAGAGGTAAAGCTGTGAAACTTGTCCCCTACAGAGGACAAAAATGCATTGCTGGGTCTCAAGAGGATATGACTGATCAGAGGTTTAACAATTTATTGTGCAAGTGACTATTTTTGGTAATTTACACAGGCATTACTAGACAGTGATAGCAACAGTTACAGTGAGTCACCAATCTCAGGTCCAACGTGGTCTCCGGGGTCTGTAAGGTCCACCTCTGCATGAACAGTGAGTGTACCTGCTTTGTTAAGTACCATGAAGTAATGGTACTAATGTGAGGAATGATGTTCAAAGGGATAATGTGGATGTGGACAGATGTCTGGATCAGCACTTATGTTGTTGTAATGCTCTAAAAATGATGTTCTAATGTTCTAAAATACATGTTCCTCTCACCTTACATGTGTTTTTACTTATATATGTATATATACCGCTTAGATTTTATTGTATTTAATTTTTTGCCACTTATGGGTAAGGAACCAAATATGGTAACTTGATTAACCTTGATTTTCTACATAACAATAAAACATTACAAAAATTTCACAAAAGTAAAAAAAAAAAAAAGTCTTGTTATGTCGTGCAATAACACACTAAGGCTGAAATTTTGAATTTCAGAGTATTTCTATGAGTACCCTATAAAGCAGTGGTGTCAAACTCATTTTCTTTCAGGGGCCATATTCAGCCCAATTTGACCTCCAGCAGGCCAGAGCAGTCAAATAATAGCATAATAGCCTATAAATAATGGCAACTCCAAATTTTTTAGTGCAAAAAATAACATTAAATGATGAAACTATTTCTATCCAAAACAAAAAAGATGTGAATAACTATAAAAACTGAAATTTCTGAAGAAAAATAAGTACAATTTGATCAATACTATGCCTCAACTTATGATTTATACATGTGCATTACAGATCAGATCTACCAAGGCACAAAACAGGCAGAATATTGTTAAAATTACACTTATTTTTCTTTAGACATTTCAGGTTGTTCATATTTGGTCAGGTTATTGACATTTTATTGTTAAAGGATATCACAATTTAATGCTCTTTGCAATAAATCAAAGAGAAAAAATTGGTGTTGCCATTATTTAGAGGCGTAATGTCATTATTTTTCTCACATTAAACCAAGAAGAAAATTTGGAGTCATTATTTTAAGGTTATTATGCTATTCTTTTTGAGATTGATGCCCTTGACTGTTAATATCTTCAGGGTAATTTTTGCATTTTCCACTTTGTAAATTCATCTCTCGGGCTGGATTGGAGCCTTTGGCGGGCCAGTTTTGGCCCCCAGGCCACATGTTTGACACCTGTGCTATAAAGGGTTAAAGGTATAATTTGTCAATGACGGTGAAAGACAGAAAAGAGTAGGTGATAAACACAGACTAGTAACTGAACATGTATTTTTTTTACATCCACACTTTGCAAACATGCATTTAACTAAAAGAAAAGAATATCTCAAACCAAAAAGGGAAGCAACCCCAAGGAAGGAACAGCTGTGTAGCTAAGGCAGTGTCTACTTTTTTAATATAAAATCACTGGCCTTTTGTACTGAAAATGCCAGTGTTGCTGTTTACCTTAAAAAGTTGCAGCATCTTTTTCTTCTGCTCATCATTCAATAACAGTCTGGACACCAGAGTATTAAGGGTGGACAGCTTTAAATATTTTCTTAACGCAGCATCAACCACAAGTGTCAAATTTGCCAACTTTGATCAGACAATATTTGCTGATGTCCACATATGCTCAGCTCCTCAGCTGCTGGTATGAATCAAAATTACAGGTTGTCATGAAAGATGGAGCCAGTTTTTATATGAATCTGACATTTTTTGTTGAGGTTTACACTCATCATTTCATTTGGTATTATCTCCCTTTTTTTTTGCACCAAAAATTTTCCACCTCAGTCAGCTTCGGAGACAACAGAAGAAACATTATCAGTTTCTTCAGTTATGTTGTTTTGTGGGATAGATTTATGTTGCTTTTCCACATCTTCCAGTACTCCTCATCTCCTCTGTCGTTGATATAGTTCCTAAATAAGCTCAACTACAGAATATGGTCCACTGGCCAACCAGTACAGTGCAAGATGTTGCTATTGTTGGATTTATGCAAATCACAGAGGTGTATAATGTCGACATAATTTTTAATTTTTGGATCACATCTTTGTAGACCATTCCTGTATTAACCTACATTTATCTCCTTAACTATAACCAAATGTTGGAAGTGCTTAAAACTAACCATAAAAGTTCAATAAATGCTGTTGTTTCTTAGAGGCATGGTTCCCCCAAAACACAATGAGTAGTTAAAACACTATTAGATGTATTTCTATTAATACTGATATGACATATATGTTTTGTTCAGGGATTGAGATTATAGATACGCTATCCCCACTTGGATTTAACTAAGCAGATATCACAGTCAGAATTCTTATTATTATTGGGTGTTACGGTCGTTCTATTCAAATATAATAAAAAAAAAATGTAGCAGGAAAGAATTATCAATACATCAATACAATAGAAAAAAAAAAAATATATATATATATATATATATAAAGTTCTAAATATACAACATATATATGAATATAACGCTCTAATATATATTTGAAATATACATATTAAAACACAAAATTAATACACAAAATTAAAACAGCCATTAGTACAATATGTACTAGACAATATATTATCAATGTGATAATTCAAGAAATATGCATAATAAATGTGCAAGAGCGTCCATTGGACAAATACTGGAGAATTACTTGGAAAGAAGTTCTTAAACTCTAACTGATAAAGTGAGTAGCTTCTCATTTCTTAACCCTGATGCGTCACTCTGCACATTTTTGTCCTGAATGTTTCAAGAGGGTAGTATATTATACTGACACCCAAGGGTTAAACAAACATGTTAGAAGACATATTCCAGGGTCGTGGAGAAGATGTAACTCTCCACAGAGAGTTTGCATGAGGAGATTACTGACAACTAAGAACTGTCTAACATATTAAATCCTGGAAAGAGAGTGGTGAGCCTTCATCTTCACAGTTACGGGTTCTAATCCACATTAGAACCCAGAGCTGTGTTTAATAGTGAAAGTATGAGCATTTCCACAAGCACAATGTGAAGACAACTCAAGGAATTGGGATTGAACAGCTGTGTACCCTCAAGAAGACAGTCCAAGAAAGCTTCAGTTGGAAAGCATGAAGACTGGACTGTGTTTTAATGGTCAAAGGTCATGTGGTCTCATAGGTCCAGACTGACCCTGTTCCAGAGTGATGGATACATCGGGGTGAGAAGAGAGGTGGATGAAGTGATTACCTTTCATGCCTAGTGCGTACCAGGGTTGTACAAAATTCAGAATTTCGGAATTTAATTCAATTCAATGAATGAATTTGAATTGACCCCACCCTACAGGATGTTGAATTGAATTTGAATTGAAATTACAGGAAGTGGAATTGAATTCATTGCAATTCAGATAAATTCATTCTTATCACATATCAGTGAGAATGTGACACTTTAAATGTACATTTTTCTTCCAAATCAAAGTACAGGCACTAACATTAAGCAAACATTCCTGTAATGTTGAATAATTAGCAATATCTTCATTTCAAAGTAATCAAATGAAACAATGTTTTGGTAAATGCAATTATCATTTATTAAAGTACTTTACAGGGTAATGTTGTTGTGTCTAATGGTCAACAGTTCCTCAACTGTTTTGTCACTGAGGCAGCAGTGTTCTGATCTGAATATCTTGCCTGTAACACTAAATATCCTCTGAATAGGTGCAGAGGAAGCAGGTATGGCCAGATATTTACATACAAGTACAGCTAGGTTTGGGAAACTGTTTTGTTTTTTTTTTTCTAAAACAAGAAATGGGCATCCTCAGCCAAACATGGTGTCATGTTGTAATCAGGGGCGCCGCTACCAATTATGGGCCCCATGAAAGCATAATCGTTGTGGACCCTATAGAAATTCTTGGTCAAGTTTATAAAGAAAGTGGAAGAGGATTTCAATCTGTTGGGGAAGAGGGGGTATGTACGTGGGGGTGCGGTACATAAACAACGTCACTTATGATACTGTGAAAACGAAAACAAAATGTAACATATTTTCAATGTTCGCCTCCCGAATTCTACACCTCTCTTATGAAGTGGATCTTACACGAAATTTTCTAATAATAATAATAATGGATTATATTTATATAGCACTTTTCTATGAATGCGTACTCAAAGTGCACAGTGGATCCATTATTCATTCACTCTCACATTCTCCCTCTGGTGGTGGTAAACTACATTTGTATCCACAGCTGCCCTGGGGCAGACTAACGGAAGCATGGCTGCCAATTCGTGCCTACAGCCCCTCCGACCACCCCCAAACATTCACACACATTCATACATCAGTGTGAGTAGCAGCACTGGAGGCAAGGAGGGTGAAGTGTCTTGCCCAAGGACACAACAGCACATGACTAGGCCTTCTAAATCCACCGGACCCCCCCCACTGCTTTATGGGCCCCCCACAAATACTGGGCCCCATGAATTTGTCATGTTTACCCCCCTTATCAGCACCCCAGGTTGTAATCATATATCATATATACTGTAAAGATTCATTCATAAATACACCTTAATTATGAATCGTGAATTTCTTTGAATTTCATGGAATTCCAATTCTACTTCCTGCAATTTGAATCTGAATTGCAATCTCAACTCAAATTCAAATTCAAGAATTGAATTGGAATTTAGGAGTCATTCTTAGCTCAATTCTGAATTTTGTACGACCCTGGTGCCTGTAAGCTGTAAGCTCAGGTTTGATGCCAATTCTGAATCTGTGGTGAAGAGGGGCCAGCAGAGAAGTGAATTCTATTAATGTCAGTGAGAAGATTTTAAGGAGCTTTTATTGTTCATTCATTGAAAGCCTTTTAACATTTTCTTTTATCCGTTGGTTCAATGTTTAACTACAAAAGAGAAGAACAGTCTGCACGCCATCGTAAAAATATGCTCCAAGATCATCGGAGTCAGACTAAGAGACTAGTCTTCCCTCTGGGAGCGTCAGGTTTTGAGGAAAGCAGAGACCATCATAAGGGATCCTCACCATGTGTTGCATAAGAAGTTTGTTTTGATGCTTTCAGGCCGGCATTGCCATGCACCTCAGAGGAGAACTAACAGATGTTCAAAATCTTTTATTCCTTCAGCTATCACACTTTTAAACTCTGACAGCAGCCATTTTAGTCATTTTATGTGAGATTTGTTTTTATGTTAGCAGAACCAATAGGGTCTTTTAGTCTGCATTGGTATTTATTGATTACACTGGGTTACAAAAAAATGTTTTTGCAAGTTGTCTAGGTTTTTTCAACTGAATTAGGACCATTTTGCACCGCTAAATCCAAAAATGACATCTGTTTTTCTCAATCAGGTCAGGTTTTTTTGCTAATTTGATTTTGAAAAATTTGATCTTCTCACAAAATTGATTACATTTTTGTGACTTTATCAGTTGATTTTTTATATAGTTCTCCCCAAAATAGGTTTTAAGAGAAAAAAAAATCATTTTCTAACAGGATTCCTGTTAGGTACAATGGTGTATTCGCCGCAGATGTAGCAGAATACGTCAGGCTTATTTTTGTAAGATCTTCTAGTCGAAGCCATTTCATTCACCTGTAATATTAAAAAAACCATTAATCATAAATTGGCAAAAGTAAAATCTTCAGAACTCGTTTATTGCAAGAAATATGAAAGAATTTTGTATCATATGACATGAAAATGCCCATAAATGTAAGAAAAAATGTTAAAAAGCCAATAAATAGCATAGTTCAGAAAGCTGACCTGATTGAGCAAAATTAAAGGGATTTCTGGATTCAGCACACCAAAATTATCCTAAATCAGCTCAAAAAACTTAAACAATAAATTTGTTGTTGACCAGTGTTATTTATTGTTGACTATTTAAATGCATTTATTCATAGTTGCTTTCAATGATCTTGTATTTGTGCACTGATTTATTTATGTTTGTCACATTGCACTTTGGATGTGGGCTGATGTCTGTGGTAAGCTGCAAATGAATTGCCTGTATGGAATAAACAAAGTTCTCTGAATCTGAATCCTACAATACGAACCAATGGGGGCAGTGTTATGATCTGGGGTTGGTTCAGTTGTTCAGGTCTAGGTTCAGTAACACTATGTGTCCAAAAAAATAAGGTCAGCTAAACCTGAATATACTGAAGGACCAGGTCTAAACATCTTCCTTGGTGACACAGACATATTCAAAGATAACAAAACCAGGATTCATGAGGATCAAATTGTGAAAGAGTGGTTTTGGGAGCATGAGACATCATTTTCACACCTGGACTGGCCTCCACAGAGTCCAGACCAAGGTTATTATTGTTAACGAAAACTAACGAAATGACGAAAACTAGAATTGTAAAAACATTTTCGTTAACTGAAATAAATAGAAACTAGAATTAAGAGAAAAAAATGATAACTGAAACTGCATTGTGTGTTTACAAAACTAACTAAAACGTATAAAAATTATGGATAAAATTCGCTTAGTTTTCGTCTTTGTCAGTGTCGGATTGATATGAAATTGATTTATTTCCCTCAAGCAATTTTAGCTAGCGGCACCATATGATATTTAACGGTCTGTCACTTGTGGTCACCTGTGGTTTCCAGTCATCTTCTCATTCCCACTCTACCTGGAAACATGGAGACTAAAGTTGGGAGAAAGCAGCAGAGTCCTATCTGGGATTTATTTGAATACGACGGAGAAGAAGAGAAAAGATACGACTAAACTAAAACTAAACTAAAACTAAACATTTAGAAAATAACAAAAACTAATAAAAACTAGCAAACCTGCTCTAAAAACGAATTAAAACTAACTGAATTAGAGAAAAAAAGAGTCAAAACTAAATAAAACTAAACTATAATGAAAAATCCAAAACTATTATGACCTTGGTCCAGACCTGAACCCCATTGAGAATCTATGGGATGTGATGGATAAGACTTTAGATAGCGGTCCAACTCTTCATCATCAATACAAAATCTTGGTGTAAATGTAATGCCACGGTGAAGTGTATGAGTTAGAGTGTATGACTGTTATTGGCCGGGCAAAGTGTGTATTCTTGGTTTGTGGAAATATATAAAAGAGGATTTTTTTCTAGAGAATGGGTTCAGATATTTTAACAAAGCCTATGTCATTTGTAATCAATTTTCTTGTAAATATATGTAAAATTCACCACATCAGATGCACAAAGCAACAGTCATATGCAGATGAATGGGGTGCTAGTTGGGTTAGCTGGCAACTTGCCCCATACATAGCACATTTTCCAATGTTTTTTGGTCTCTTTTTGACTGTGCAGAGTAGAAAAACAATACGAAACAGAGAAAAATCGGGACCAACATACTACAAAAATCTTGAGCCGTGCATGATGTGGTTCATGGCTGTCATGTTTACGCTCTAAGTCACTGAGGCAGCCGGTGAGTTCAAAGTTAGCATGACCCAGAATGAGAAATTCAAGAATATTCCTTTAAGTTTGTTAGAGACCATGTAGCGGTGAGGTTTTTGTTTTCACATATGAAAGTCATAGCCAAAGCACTTGCAGCTTCCAGCGACACCACTGATTTTAAAACAATGTGTCACTGACAAAATGGCCTCGTGACAAAATTAAACCTAAGATTAAAACATGAAAAGGGCCGTTGACGCCAGCTTTGCAAATAAGATCCACGTGCATGCAGGGAAGCTTTGACAACTACGACTATACAAACTATGTGATTCAGTGTGTTTACCTCTGATTCTCTGTACGTGTGCGTGAATTCAGTATGTGCTATAATAAATCCCAGGTGTTCAGCCCCACTCACGTAGAAGAGAAATAAAGTGTAAAAGACCTGAAAGCTGACCTCGGAGATTACCCGACTGGTGATGCTGTTGTAGTGTTAGGTTGTTTTCTATTATATAAGACAGCTTCTGTAGCTGCATGAGATGATACCACAACATGAGTGATGTGAAGCGGAGCTGTGTGGGGCAAGCATATTTACATAGCAGATGTTAGACTTCATGGAGGTCTGCTACTTGAAGGCCCACTGATTTACACTCACTGTCTTAAAAACATTAGAACGGCCCTTAAAAGCACCCAGGCAAACCAAACTTAATGGTAATGGTCGAGTTGGCAGCCCAATCAAAGTTCCTCATTTTTAGATTGCATTTTTTAAGGTACTTTTGTCTTCTGCGATATTCGGTGAAATTTCAGTTGGCCTTAATTGTGGTACGGAACCACATTTGTCATGGTGGTTTTCACAACACTGAAAAACTAAAGGGATCTTGGGAATTTTGCAGAGGCATGTTGACCCATCGCCTCCCTGGGGAGTTGTTGGGGGCAGATGTGATGCATATTGGGCATGTTTTGCTCCACAGTCACCGTGCAGATGACTTGGACGTTGGTTGGAATTCTGCCTTAAGAAAGTGAACAAAGTGTCTGTGGTCAGCGGGGAAAACCACGACACAAAGAGAAGATCCATTCCTCGGGCGACAGCGAGGAACAAAATATCCCCCTACTTGCATGTAAATGACACTCAAAACATTTCCCAGAATATTTTTTATAACTTAATAGCTTCAGGCCATGTGGAATCAGATCCTGTCACCTATTATATTAAACCCTTCAGCAAAAACACAAGTCTGACTGTGAGAATTAAATGGAGATTTGGGGTTTAAAATTAAGCTGGATTTAAATTTAGAAAACAAAACTAAGGATCGTTTCCTATCATTTTCAGCTAAACTCATGAATGCAAAATGAATAGTACATAATGAAACGCTCCCAGATTTTGATGGTTTGCTGAACCTTCATATCTTGCCAATAAAGCAGATTATAGAGCTGATACGAAACATCCTTTTATGGTGCCAGCTCAGTGATGACAATAGGAGAGGAAGTGTCTGTGTCGATGTTACAGGGAGGTCAATTTATGACTTTGTGACAAAATGGGGGGTTTCTTGTGAAGAGTCACGGCTTACACGTGTGTGAGGCTTGACTAAGTTTTCAAGCATCAAAACCCAGGCTGGGATTTACTTGGATCCAGCTCAGTGGTGTAGTGGTCCCTGGAGAAATGGGTATACTCTTAAGTTTTTGCCCTTTTTTTTTTTTTTTTTAAAGTAGTCCAAAAAAATGACATTTTAGAAACAGCAACATTCAAAAATCCATCAGTAGTATTTCCTCACTATTATAAAATTATCATGACTTGATCAGGAGCAGTTTGTAGGTATTACTGGTCACACAAGCAGCTGCATGAATGTAAATGTATTCAACATGAGGCAAACATAGGATAGCATTAGCCTTTCATAACATTAGCCTTTCATAACGTTAGCCTACTCACACAGCTTAACTATTGGTGACAACATCTCTCCTCTAAATGTGCAGTCATATGACCAGTAGTTTAAAACAGTGACTCATTCTGAAACCACCTTAAGACTTACTTCAGAACTATGTATTCCATGAAAGTAGGTTCTCTCAGTATGTGTCCCTCATTTGAAAGACATTTATTCTGCCTTTCTTGTGCATTTCCAATAATCACACATCTTTCAAAGTGACATGCAGTGACCTGTCAATCAACTGGGGTGGTCCAAGCCCCCAAAGGTGTCCAGTCAGGTTCCAGAGGTGGCCAGTGCTAAGCAGAGCCCTTACTCTGGTGCTAAGTTAGCAGTATTGTCCAATATTGCATGACCCACCCTACTCTGCCTCTGATTGGCTCATCAGTCCTCATGCCTAAAGTTAACCAATCTAATCAGTGACGGTACCAAGTACTAGACAGTAATGCCGCGTTTCCACTATGTGGAACCAGCTCGACTCGGCTCGGCTCGATATTCCTGGAGACCGTTTCCATTACAAGATACTACTGACTTTGCAGTACCTGGTCGTCATAGCGATGCGGCGCGTTACCTCCATGTCGTCTGTTCAGAGAGTTGCTGATAAACTCGCTCGTTGCGTGTTGTCTCGTCTGAATTTTTATGTCGGCCACCTAAGACTGAATCTCCTCAACCGACCATGGTGTAGTTTTGGGCTGTTATCATGTAGATTAATGTACCGCTATATTTACTGTCAACTCCCGCATCTGTTTTTTGTAAAACGGCGGGTCACAGAGAAAAGTGTCTGACCAATCACTGGTCTGCAGTGTGTACACGTCACGTTTTAGTATCTGGTCCCCAGTCCTGGAACCTCGGCAGAGGTGATACCAAAAAAGTAGTACTGGGTACCAGATTCCAGGTCCTTTTTCGTAATGGAAATCCAAAAAAGGCCAAGCCGAGTCGAGCCGAGTCAAGCCAATACCACGTAGTGGAAACGGGGCATTAGAGGCAGAGTAGGGCAGGCCATGGATTCATCATCCTAGGGGCAAACATCGGCAATTAGGCTCAGATACTACTGAATGGTGCACATCAGAGGGATTTAGAAGTGGGTATATGCATTAATGACTGAAAAATAAGTAAGTACCCTGGACTACACCACTGATTCAGCTATTTTCTGATTCATAACTCATCATTAAAAGGGTTTCACTGCTTAGTAATATCATGGTAATTGTGTGGTATGTAAGTATAAAGTACAAAGTAGGCCTGTCAAAATTAACATGCTAACGCAGATTAATCCATCATCATGATTAATCTGTTCAAAAATTTTACTGCAATTAACCCATGCGCAGCACAGAATGACTCTGAGTGTCTCCGGCAACACATTTGGGGCAGTTTGTCCAAGTAGAGTTACCATTGTGTATGCGCAAATGGGCAGTTGGTCCAGTCGTGACAGGGAGAAAAACCAGCAAAGATGGAAGACACGAAACAGCACATTGGACCTCTGGATGGAAATATGAGGACCAAAAAAAATAATAATCATAACAAGATGGAACATGTAAGTGCCAGGTAGTATCCCTTTTGTCACATCCGGGGAGGAGTCATGTGAGGGTGGTACATACGTCACCAAAGTAGTAAAATCAGCTGTTTTTACCTGTTGAATGAATGAACTGAGAGGGTGAGGGGGGAAAGGTCCTACTTCACTGACCGCCGCCAAAAAGGTATACTGTCTTGGACATGTTTAGATATTGATGGATTATTTCACTCCTTGTTTTTAGCCTTGGAGCTCAGTTTTTATTGTTTAGTAGCACAATTCTGTTTTCCCTCACTTAGCCTCTCGGCGACTACATCATTGTTTTATTAAAAGTCGCCCAACAGAATAGTTGTTTCAAGTTGTTTTGTTGAAACTGCTGAAGGTGTTTAAAAAACATGTTAAGTGCATATATATTCCCTTCTTTCTTGAGTCTGTTTGCTCAATGCAAAATGAAACGCGATTAATATAGATTAAAAATGAATGATATTGAATCGTGATTAATCGAAATTAATTCACAGCAACCCTCGGTTTTTAAAAAAGTATTGTTTGACAGCGCTAATATACAGATGTGACAATTAAAGGTCTGTTGTTGAAGATTTATGGAGTTTAAGGAGGATCTAGTTTAAGAAATGGAATATATATTCATAATTATGTTTTCAGTGGTGTATAATCACATCTCCTGTTTTTCAGACCAGAATTGTATATTAATATTGATATTCCAAAGTATTAACAGCAGGGGGAAGTCATTTAACAGAACACAGTGACAGCTACCAAAACCACCAGTGAATCACAGACTGTATCATGCACTGAATAAAGTATAAAAGTCATGGTTCACACACATACAAGTGTTGTCCTTCAAACAAAAACGCTATGAAAATAACACTGTCTTCAAATCTTCATGTGCTGCATCAGCTGATAGTTTACATTATAGCTCTGTTAGCTTAGTGCTGTTTATAGACAGAAAACAGACACAGTGAAAACACAAATCACCTCCATTTTCTGTACAGTTTTCGTTGTCAATAGATGAACAAAAATATGTTTGGAATAGAACAAACAAGGCCAGAACTGTCACAGTTTAGTCTGAACCGTGGATCAACAAACTGCAAAATTAGCAAAGATAATAACATCACATGATCACTTTATTCCTTCATAAGCCTCAGAATCAAACTCACCCATGTGGAAGAAAAGCTGCCATTTCAGCATCAAATTCCATTCCTCTAATTTAGAGCTAAGTCTGGTATTGAAAACACCGACCAAGTTTGGTTTTTGACACCATGGGAGACCAGCAAAGTGACTCACTACTCTCTCTAGTGGTCACATAAATCCTTTTCCACTTCCTTTATAAACTTGACCAAGAATTTGTGCATTTGTGAAAGAAAAAAAAAATCATAAAACAGAAGCTCTGATGGTATGAACTGACAATCAACCCAACTCAGTCTTTTTTTTTTTTTTTTTATACCTGTAAACTTTTATATACAGAATAATAATTTACAAACTGAGTAAGTTATTAGAGAGTCCAGATAAAGCAAATGAGACTAGGATGACTCTTGGACTCTGAACTGGACTGTGAAATTCTAGGGCAGCCAGGACTCCCTGGAGCCAGTACGTATATACTGACTATAGAGTGACTTCACTTTCAGGCTTTTAAGCCACAGTTATTTATGCTGTTAACAATAAAAAAAGCTTGAATCAGTGCAATTTGGAACAGAGCACCTCGAATACATTGCACGGATACAACCATGAACCAGTCATTATAGTAAAATAAACCCAGAGAGGATGATACAGGCAGGTCTTGATCACCCTTAAAAGATAAAAAAGACACTGGATGTCAACATTATAACATGGTAATTATTCACCTCTATGTGCTTTTCATGGTGTTATATTGTTAATATCCTGTAATACTGCAAAAACAGCCACTTTGTTGCTTCAGTATTAGAGATCTATCTTGTTTCTATCTTTAAATATGTTTTAATAGTTTAATATTTCCCAGAAGCTCATTGTTAATACCAGTAAGGTACCAGTTAATTATTGCCTCTTTCATCCTGTAAAGTCTGAACCATTAAATCACTGACAGAAAATTCCAGTTCTTCGAAACCGGAGCCTTTATTGGTCCTTCTGAACAAACAAGAAAATATTTTTCAAATATCAGTTTCCATGTATGAGTTTCAGTTTTGTATCATATTTGATACATCAGGTCTCAATGCTCAAATATTATTATTTTTGAACAAACAAAATTACAATATAACACAAATATGTCTAACAAATTGGTAATTCCTTTTCTAAATTGGCAAAATTCTGCCTCCTTCCTCATTAATGACAATCTTGTAGTGTCACTGGAAAGGCCTCTGGTGAACAAATTCCTCCCCCCGGTGGATTATTTATTTATTTATTTATTTAGAACATGCAAAGAAACAAAATAAAACAAAACTAAGCAAATTAAGACAAAAACAAAATACCATTTAGATGAACAGAATCTATCTTCAAGTACATGCAAGTCTGAATTTTGCATTATCAGTGTATTGCATGTATCTAATTGTATACATCAGGTTTTTCAAGAAAAAAATTATCACACTGATCATATAGAGGGCTTCAAAACTCATGTATCAAATATGATATGTTTGGCGTTATAGGGTTAACAACATGTTACCATATATTTACCATGTTTTGTTAATGTAAAGTATTGTCTTTAAATATCATCTTGCCATTCAAGGTTGAGGGTTTGTTCTGTGTATTTGCAGTACTTTGCCCAAAGGTAGTGTAGTGTTCATTTTTTCTTAAAATCTTCACATGTTTAAGTCACAGCAGAGAGAATACATAGTTTGTGACAGAATTTGTTAAGTTTTTATCATTTTTCAGAACTAGAATTGATTTTATCATCTCTAATTCCTGTTAAATTGCAAACTAGGCCTTCCCACTAAATATATTATGAGATAAAATAAGTCTTACAATAAAAATAATAACTAAACATACATTGACATGACTTTGTATTAACTGATGTTCTCTATAAAACAACAATGAGTCAAACCTGAGTTTTGTTGTTGTATTTTGCTCGATAATCAGAGTGACGATGCAATATTACCGTTACAGTTAACCCTGAGGCTCCTCCACAGCTGTATTATTCATTCAGGCTTCCCATAAACACACACACACACACACACACCAAACACTCACTGCTGGACAAACATGAAAGCCCTTTGGTGTGTACGATGTCTTTTATTTATGTGTAATAATTACTGTTACTGTTGTCATGCTACAACCTCATAACTCATCTTGTTTTCATGTCAGTTTAGGGGTTTATACATTTCTGCTCAATGACTGCTCTGAGACATCTCACTTGTTATGTTCTGTCAAAACCCACCGATAAACTCAAACATATATTTTCATTAAGTTAAAAGGAAAGCTATTACTCTTAATTTATGAAAGTATGACATTTTGACAATAAGGGTTTAACTCATCCACAACAACATTGAAATGACTGTTATTTCATCAGTAGAATGGGGTTACTGTGCTTCCTGAATGTCTTCATGTATTTTTAATGATTCATCATAATGTTTTACTCATTTTTGGATTATGTACAGTTAGAGATGGGCATTATATCAAACAAATTCAATTAATCAAGTTTGTTTTTTTTCTAAAATCATTTTAAAAAATGCCCAAATTGTGACAGTTAAATAAACTCAAGATCCAACATGCTTGCTTTTTATTCTATGTTAACAATGAATGTGTCTGTCCAATCATGAATGACATACTTTTAGTGGAAAAAAAGGGTGTTTTTAATCATGTTTGTCTGTAGTTCATGTAGCCACAAAAGAATCGATCAAAACGTTAAAATGCCCATAACATTGAAAACAATCAAGCCATTTGGCCCAGCTTAATGCACAGTCAAGTATAATCAAATCTGAAACTCATTTCAGCTACTTACTAGTATATTTATTTATTTCATTATCTCATTACTTATCTGAATTTAAAAAAAAACACACAAACAAATTAGATAATGTAGCTGTGCCAGTATACTTGGAACTCATGTATTGGATTAAGTTTATTACATTTTGTGTGGTAGCAATGATCTCAAGATGAAATAGATTACTTTCATACTTTTGATAAATTATTTTCATTGATTTTAGCCACATTTTACGTAGTGTTTGCTCACTTATCATCGTCCACAAGTGTAAATAACATGCTCACCTCATGCAAACTGTGACACCGTAAGATTTGCGCTGACAAAAAGTGAAAGCATTGGAAAACTACACTAGTGAAGGTGCCCCAGTCAGCATTTGTTTCATAAGAAGTGTGAAACAGCCACAGCTCTGACCATATTAGTGACTGAAATGCCAAAGAAAAGGTGTTAACCCATAGAGACCCAATGCTTTTGAGGCACTTTCTCTCTCTTTGTAACCTTTCTTAAGTGATTTATTACCACTGATTATAATATTGTCTTCTGCAATTTGCATTTTTTTAGTGTAAATCATGTATTGTTCCCTATATTTGATTCACTGATTATGTAGGTGTTCATGAAAACTCAAAGACTATTGTATCAAAACAGAAAAAAAAACTAGAAAAGCACTCGGAGAGCGCAGACCTCCGCCAAGACAGATCTGCCCCCCCCCAATCACCACCAAAATTTAATCATTTATTCCTTGTGCCAGTATCAACACTTTCTGAAAATTCCATGAAAATCCATCCATAACTTTTTGAGTTATCTTGCTAACAAAAAAAACCCAAACGAATATGCAAACACACAAAGCAAAGTGATCACAATACCTCCTGGTGGAGGTAATGAAGAAAAAGTCACTTTTTTTTTGCAAACATATCAATAATTAGATGTAAAAACAAGTGTCTCCATCCAGTGTCATTTGCCAAACTCAATGGGTTTTACTGGTGAATCAATGCTGTAGAAGATGACAGTGTTTCCACGATCACTACGGAGCCTCTGAACGTTCAAATGAGTCATATCTGATGACCATGAAAAGACGACAAACTGCATTTTACACCAGTTATTTACAGGTACACTGGAAATAAAAATCTAAATCTTATCAAGTGTATTTTTCTCATTCTAGTCAAAATATCTCATCACACTTAAAATAAGACATGATAGATAGATAGATAGATAGATAGATAGATAGATAGATAGATAGATAGATAGATAGATAGATAGATAGATAGATAGATAGATAGATAGATAGATAGATAGATAGATAGATAGATAGATAGATAGATAGATACTTTATTCATCCCATAGGGAAATTTACAGGTTCCAGCAGTATCCACAAGTTAAAAAACAAACAATAGTAAAAAAAAAAACACAATCATAAAAAACACTTTAACTTTCCACAAGGACTCAGTGCACAGGAGACTGTTGTGCTTAGCTTAATCACCTAAAGAGTAACTTTTCAGTGAGATATAGGAACTTATTTTTGGACAATAGATCTTGAAAATCTTATTTCAAGAAATCTTACCAAGATCATTTTCACATATTCCGTTGGCAGATTTTTTATTTTTTTTTGCTTAAATCAAGATTTTTTTTTTTGCTTAATTGAAACTAAAAAAATCTGCCAATGGAACAAGTGAAAATTTTCTTGGTAAGATTTCTTGAAATAAGATTTTCAAGATCTATTGTCTATAATTAAGTTCTTATATATCACTGAAAAGTTACTCTATAGGTGATTATGTCTTATTAAATCTGCCAAGGAACGGCGGAGGTTATGTTTTCATCTGGGTTTGTTTGTTTGTTTGTCTGTTTGTTTGTTTGTTGGTTGGTTGGTTGGTTGGTTGGTTGGTTGGTTGGTTGGTTGGTTGGTTGGTTGGTTGGTTGGTTGGTTGGTTTGTTTGTTTGTTTGTTTGTTTGTTTGTTTGTTTATCTGTCTGTTAGCAAGATAAGTCAAAAAAGTTATGGACGGATTTTCATGAAATTTTCAGGAAATGTTGATACTGGCACAAGGAACAAATGATTAAATTTTGATGGTGATCGAGTGCTTTTCTAGTTTTAAGTGTGATGAGATATTCTGACTGGAAATAAGGAAAAATACACTTGGTAAGATTTAGATCACAGGTGTCAAACATGCGGCCTGGGGGCCAAAACCGGCCCGCCAAAGGTTCCAATCTGGCCCGCGGGATGAATTTGCAAAGTGCAAGTTAGGGCATCAAACTCAAAAATAATATCACAATAACCTATAAATAATGGCAACACTATTTTTTTTCTCTTTGATTTAGTGCAAAAAAACTTAAATTATGAAAACGTTTACATTAACAAACTATCCTTTAACAATAAAATGTGAAGAACCTGAACAACTATGAACAATCTGAAATGTCTAAAGAAAATTAAGTGCAATTTTAACAATATTCTGCCTGTTACTAAGTGTTTTGTGCCTTTGTAGATCTGATCTGGAATGCATATGTATAAATGATAAGTCGAGGCATAATATAGATAAAATTATACTTATATTTCTTAACAAATTTCTTTTTTTTTTAGGTTATTCACACCCCTTTTTTTTTTTGGATAGTTTGTAAAAATAAATACTGGCATAATTGAATGTCATTTTTTGCACTAAAACAATTTGCAGTTGTCATTATTTATTGGCTATCATGCTGTTATTTTACTAGTCTGGCCCACTTCAGATCAAATTGGGCTGAATGTGGCCCCCAAAAGAAAATGAGTTTGACACCCCTGATTTAGATTTTGTGCAGTGTCTTAATAAGATTAGCGGAGGTATGAAACATTAGAGATATGTTGTAATATGTTGTCTAATGTTATACATTAGAGATACTATGAACAACCTGAAATGTCTAAAGAAAATTAAGTGCAATTTTAACAATATTCTGCCTGTTACTAAGTGTTTTGTGCCTTTGTAGATCTGATCTGGAATGCATATGTATAAATGATAAGTTGAGGTGTAATATTGATAAAATTGTACTTATATTTCTTAACAAATTTCTTTTTTTTCAGGTTATTCACACCCTTTTTTTTTTGGATAGTTTGTAAAAATAAATATTGGCATAATTGAATGTCATTTTTTGCACTAAAACAATTTGCAGTTGTCATTATTTATTGGCTATCATGCTGTTATTTTACTAGTCTGGCCCACTTCAGATCAAATTGGGCTGAATGTGGCCCCCAAAAGAAAATGAGTTTGACACCCCTGATTTAGATTTTGTGCAGTGTCTTAATAAGATTAGCGGAGGTATGAAACATTAGAGATATGTTGTAATATGTTGTCTAATGTTATACATTAGAGATACTATGAACAACCTGAAATGTCTAAAGAAAATTAAGTGCAATTTTAACAATATTCTGCCTGTTACTAAGTGTTTTGTGCCTTTGTAGATCTGATCTGGAATGCATATGTATAAATGATAAGTTGAGGTGTAATATTGATAAAATTGTACTTATATTTCTTAACAAATTTCTTTTTTTTCAGGTTATTCACACCCTTTTTTTTTTGGATAGTTTGTAAAAATAAATATTGGCATAATTGAATGTCCTTTTTTGCACTAAAACAATTTGCAGTTGTCATTATTTATTGGCTATCATGCTGTTATTTTACTAGTCTGGCCCACTTCAGATCAAATTGGGCTGAATGTGGCCCCCAAAAGAAAATGAGTTTGACACCCCTGATTTAGATTTTTTGCAGTGTCTTAATAGGATTAGCAGAGGTATGAAACATTAGAGATAAGTCGATGTTTTTGGTTGCCGCCGGCTGTTTGGGTCTTTAAGGGTTAAACTTCAACTCCCTGATGACTGAGAAAACTCTATTACTGAGGAAGTTTCAGAAAAGGAGAATGAAAAAAAAAAAAAAAAAAAAAAGATCTTGAGCTGAGACGCTTCATCACAGAACGGTTACCAAAAGGCAAGCACGAACCTGACTCTTAAATGTATTTTATATATTCAGTTTTCATAGGAGCTCCTTCAGTTTTATTTACACCACACACATATGCTGTCAGATCTCTTTGTGCACTGTAAGTTCATTGTTTTTGCTATCAGTGAGTCATCAAATGATTCTGAAGAGCATGTCAGGAGCAGGATCTCCTACAGTTAAACCTTATTATTATCCAGATGCAATATCAGGAGGCTTAAGCTATAAGTTATATCTGAGACAAGACTGAGCACTACTTTGGTGAAAAAAAAAATTCCAGAAAGAAATGCAAGTGTGGTCAAAAACATTTGTGGCAAAACAAGATGGCTTTTTGAGTGAGTTGTTACAGTAGTAAACAAACTGAGCTCCTGGGAATCGCAAATCCTTATTTTTTTTTTCTTTTTTTTTTTTGCTCTCTGTATGAAGTTACCGTATATTTACAGTATATACATGTTCACCAGCAGACAGGTTCATCTACTGGAGGTCCTTATCCCCGGGGCTAATGCAGGATAATATTATAATGTTGAGGTTCACACTGTTACACAACCAACACTGAAAGAGCAAACGGAGTCTGAGGGAAACACTCTAACCACACAGAGCTGGATACATGCCTGGCTTTATGGAGAATAGTAAACATAATTACACCTTTACACATTAAAATTCACATTGATGTAGGCCTACAGCTAAATTAATTTTCAGCGGTTGATTTTCAGATACCACAGAAAACAAGGAAAAACACATTTACAACAGAGCCAGCAAGTGCAGGGAAGTCGAACGGTTTAATATGTTAGCGTGAAAATTAAAGATGTTTTAAGACGCTGGATGAATGAAACCGGCATCTTAAAAACCCCTTTCTGCTGCTTCACAACAACATATTTCATTTAATTGTTGTTGCAAAACATCTGCAACTTTATATGTAACATAAAATTAATTTTTAGGGAGATTTAGATGAAATATTTGTAACATTATGGTTCTAATTTCCTGCTGGTGACAGATGGAAGCAGAGATGCCCAAAAATACACTAATAGTAGTTTGGAAAAAGGCAATAAGATAGAAAACAGAAATGTAAGCAGTGTGTAATATCAAACATGTATGTACAAGAGCTACGCCTTTGAAGTTTAAATGTTTTAATGTACATTTGTATTTTTATTTTGTGCGCTGTGTGTGTGTGTGTGTGTGTGTGTAACTACTACTATTACTATTACTATTACTATTACTACATACTATACTACTATACTACTATATACTACTATACTATTACTACATGATGCAGGTACAAAAATATATTTCACTGTGCATTATAGCAGGTGTAAGTATGCATCATCTTGTGTTTTGTTATGTTGTGTAGTGTGTTGTGTAATGTTGTGTTATGTTTTGTGACGTTGTGTTATATTGTGTTATATTATGTGTTGTGTTACATTGTGTTATGTTGTGATACATTGTTTTATGTTGCGTTATGTTATGTCATGCAATGTTGTGTTGTGTTATGTAATGTTGTGTTATGTTGTGTTGTGTTATGTTGTGTTATGTAATGTTGTGTTATGTTGTGTTGTGTTGGGTTGTGTTGGGTTGTGTTATGTTGTGTTATGTCATGTAATGTTGTGTTATGTTGTGTTGTGTTATGTAATGTTGTGTTATGTTGTGTTATGTCATGTAATGTTGTGTTATGTTGTGTTGTGTTATGTAATGTTGTGTTGTGTTATGTTGTGATACATTGTATTATGTTGTGCAATGTTGTGTTGTGTTATGTTGTGTTATGTTGTGACACATTGTATTATGTTATGTTGTGTTGTGTTATGTTGTGGTACATTGTATTATGTTGTGTTATGTAATATTGTGTTGTGTTGTGTTATGTTGTGTTATGTTGTGACATATTGTATTATGTTATGTTGTGTTGTGTAATGTTGTGTTGTGTTATGTCATGTAATGTTATGTAGTGTTGTGTTATGTTATGTTGTGTTATGTTGTGATACATTGTATTATGTTGTATTATGTTGTGTTGTGTTGTGTTATGTCATGTAATGTTGTGTAGTGTTGTGTTATGTTGTGTTATTTTTATCTTATCTTATCTTATCTTAACTTAACATAAAATGGCTTTAAAGAATAAGATTACAGTGGAAGCTTTATAAAGCATTAGGCTTTTGATGAGTAAAATTACATGTTCTGTTTTTTTAGAAGAAAACTTCACAAGGCAACTTTAAAAGGAGGCTCTTAGCAGCTGTGCAAAAGTATAATATATTGCATTTCAAATATGAAATATACTGTATTTCAATATTCATTTTAGTGAAATCACGTTTGAAACCAAAATGCTGACAAGTATCCAATTAGACAGATTTGCTGGTGAAGGATTTAATGAGAGGATGTGATCAGGCTGCATAGTTTCAACCCTTTTAATGATGATAAAATGTAAAACAAAACTCTCTGTCTACCTCTGAAATAACAACAATGTGTTTCATTTAATTTGGTAGTAAGTGAGAGAAGAATTGAATAATGTTAAATGCTGGCCCCAGAGAGACGTCAGGAGTATTTATGCCAAACAGCAGCATTCACATGCAGACGACAGAGAGCAAAACATCCTGAGGTGGATCATTTCACGTTGGCATGTGAACATACCACATCATAAACTAATGGCCTCCCTGAGGATACGCATTTGATACTGTTGGTGGCTGCATATTTCCCTAGCTGTGTACTGAGGATGTTTTCCAATAAGAAACGTTGTGGAAATGTGTTGCGCAACTCAGTGAGAGGCTGGGGCTGAATGTGAAATCCCACTCAGCCTTGTTTTCAGTCAAACAAAACCCATTTTAAAGGCGCTAGCAAAGATTTAATCTGTCAACAGTCATTTTGTGTTAAAGTGATACCCTGATGAAGCTGGAGAGCTAAAGAGATGCATGTAGTCCAAAAAGCTGTTGAGTGGAAATTGAACAATGTTTGCTCAAAGTAATGCGTATAAAATTGGGGTATTGCATTCCCTGGATTATTATTTTCTATCTCAGCAATAATAGTCAGATCCTGTCATTCTTGACAAAAGGTCAGAGTACATCTCAGGTTATGGCTTTGTAGTAACTGAATGAGTATTATGTGGCAAGTTTTGAGTTCATCCAGATATGGCCCTGTTGTGGATCATGCACTGCAAAAAATCTAAATCTTATCAAGTGTATTTTTTCTCATTTCTTGTCAAAATATCTCATCACACTTAAAATAAGACATAATCACTTAAAGAGTAACTTTTCCGTGAGATATAAGAACTTATTTATAAGACAATAGATCTTGAAAATCTTATTTCAAGAAATCTTATCAAGATAATTTTCACTTTTTTTTGTAAGGACACAGCTTAAACCAATTCTGATGAGGGAACAGAAAAAAAAACATGAGGGTCCGATCAAGCGAAAATTAACATCAACATGAAAAAGTAAATTTGCGCACATCATTTATCAAGTGGGATCATTTTTTTTTTAGCTAAAGATCTCTGTTTTATGGAACTGTTCTGCTTTTTAAAATACCACTTGTAGAAAAAAGTTACAACATATTTTTTTATTGATTGCACTGTAAAAATCAAAATCTTATCAAGTGTATTTTTCTCATTTCTATTCAAAATATCTCATCACACTTAAAATAAGACATAATCACCTAAAGAGTAACTTTTCCGTGAGATATAAGAACGTATTTATAGACAATAGATCGTAAAAATCTTATTTCAAGAAATCTTATCAAGATCATTTTCACTTTTTTTTGTAAGGACACAGTCAGCTTGTCCCAATTCTGATGAGAGAACAGAAAAAAACATGAGGGTCCGATCAAGTGAAAATTAACATCAACATGAAAAAGTAAATTTGCGCACATCATTTATCAAGTGGGATCATTTTTTTTAGCTAAAGATCTCTGTTTTATGGAACTGTTCTGCTTTTTAAAATACCACTTGTAGAAAAAAGTTACAACATTTTTTTATTGATTGCACTGCAAAAATCAAAATCTTATCAAGTGTATTTTTCTCATTTCTAGTCAAAATATCTCATCACATTTAAAATAAGACATAATCACCTAAAGAGTAACTTTTCCGTGAGATATAAGAACGTATTTATAGACAATAGATTGTAAAAATCTTATTTCAAGAAATCTTATCAAGATCATTTTCACTTTTTTTGTAAGGACACAGTCAGCTTGTCCCAATTCTGATGAGAGAACAGAAAAAAACATGAGGGTCCGATCAAGCGAAAGTGAACATCAACATCAAAAAGTGAATTTGCACGCATCATTTATCAAGTGGGATCATTTTTTAGCTCACTGGCCAACAGGCCGTAAGCTATTGTCGTCATGCGGCGTCTGTCGGCGTCCGTCGTTGTCGTCATCGTCCGTCGTCCGTTACAAAAATTTCAATCGTCTTCTTCTCCGAAACTACAATTCCAATTGACTTCAAACTTGGTATACAGCTTCTTTATGATGATGTCAACCAAAGGTAGTGAAATTATTTGGATCCGGATCTGATTCTGGATTTGGTGCCACTTTGAAACATTTCCCCATTATAAGAGATAGGAAGTGGATCGATTCAATAACTCAGTAAATATAAATGATATCCAGTGTAAATTTCTACAGTCCAGTCCTGATGGGGAGATGACCACAACATAATGGCCACATGCTGATCAGGATCTTCTTCTGGATCTGGGAACTTATGGAAAATTTAACATGGGCTCTTATGAGGAAGAAAATTTCAATTGTCTTTTTCTCCCAAACTCCAGTTCTGATTGACTTCAAACTTGGTATACAGCTTCTGTATGATGATGTCAACACAAGGTATTGAAATTATTTCAATCCAGATCTGATTCTGGATTTGGTGCAACTTTGAAAAATTTTCCCATTATAACAGATAGGAAGTGGATTGATCCAATAAATCAGTATCAATGATATCAAGTTGGAAGTTGAATTTTTTACTGATCTGATTGGAATATGACCAAAACTTTGGCTTTTTCTGTAATATAATAAATACACATAACTGGGGGATAATAAATGGCATCTGGATACATTTCCCAAAGCTTTTAATTTGGCCGGTAAGCTACAGGGCCATTGGTCCTATTTTTTTTAGCTAAAGATCTCAGTTTTATGGAACTGTTCTGCTTTTTAAAATACCACTTGTAGAAAAAAGTTACAACATATTTTTTATTGATTGCACTGCAAAAATCAAAATCTTGTGAAGTGTATTTTTCTCATTACTAGTCAAAATATCTCATCACATTTAAAATAAGACAATAATCATCTAAAGAGTAACTTTTCAGTGAGATATGAGAACTTATTTTTAGACAATAGATCTTGAAAAACTTATTTGAAGAAATCTTCCCAAGATAATTTTCACTTTTGTTCCATTGGCAGATTTTTTGTTTGAATTAAGCAAAAAAAAAAAAAATGTTGAATTAAGCAAAATAATAATAATAATAATCTGCCAATGCAACAAAAGTGAAAATGTCTTGGAAAGATGTCTTCAGATAAAATTTTCAAGATCTATTGTCTAAAAATAAGTTCTTATATCTCACTGAAAAGTTACTTTTTAGGTGATTATGTCTTATTTTAAGTGTGATGACATATTTTGACAAGAAATGAGAAAAATACACTTGGTAAGATTTAAATTTTTTCCAGTGTCTGTTTACTTTTGATCAGATTGTCGCCTCCTGTTAAACTATTCCCCACAAAGCATAACAAAAGCAACACTTTTCAACAAAAATAGCTCAATTTCAGAACTTGATTTACATTCTTTGTCACACCCAGGTTTAGAAATGAACACATATCAGTACCACAGCCATGTTGAAGAAAATGCAGAGATATGAATGTAGAACATTCTAATGTATTTTGGTTTTGTCCTAAAATCATATATTTTTGGGAGAATGTTTCCCAGGTAATTACTACAATTCTAAGCTGTAATATACCCAAGTCAAGAGTACTATTGTATCTGGGTAATATGTCAGGCAATGTTGTATTAACAGAGGACGGATATTTACTGAAAATTTTGTTAGGAGCCTGTAAGACAACAATAATTAAAAAAAAAAAAAAAAAAAAAAAGGTACAAAGCAGATCCACCAACACAGCATGACTGGCAAAAAATTGTGAGTGAAATACAGTCACGGAAAAAATCTTTTTTGTGTTTCAGTAGGTGCGGTCATATCAGACACAACCAGATGAAAATGATTTTTTTTGTTAAGAAGAAAACATAAAACTAAATTCTTGACAGTTTCAACATGTCATGGCCTGGATGTGTTTCATTATCTTGCTGAAACATCCAGTTTTGACCTCGTCGGATCAGAGCATGTGCAGAAGGATCAAGTGGGTTTGGAGAATGGAACAATAAGAGTGATTCTTAATGCAATATACAGTCGTGGAAAAAATTATTAGATCATCAAAAGTCATCAAAAACAATGGTTATGCTATGAAGTACTAACTCCTGTATGTATCATGTGACTAAAACAGACAAAAGAAAACATGGAATTCCTAAAAGCACTGTTTTTGTCAGTACAATGCCATAGATATTGATGTAAGAACTGAAGTGATTTTGGTTATTATCAAGAAAACATGGAAAATGTCTCGATATCAGCTCTGAAATTAAACTCTTATGAGCTATTTTTGTTGTTATCATTATATCTGTCCAAACAAATGTACCTTTAGTTGTATCAGGCATCAAAATGAAGAAGAAATTGAAGAAAACAAAGGGTTGTCAAATAATTTTTCCGCGACTGTATGTATTAAGGTCAAAACACGATATTCGAAATCTCTCTGACGGGACATTTCAGAGACATTTTGACAGATTAGTGTTGCTAAATAACCCACATTTTTACTTTTATATTAACCCTTTCATGCATGAACTGTGAGAACCTTAACTGTGTGAGTGTTGAGTGTTTTTATGCCTCTTTAGGCATGAAAAAAAAAATGCGATTGAAATAGTTTTTTATGAACCTATTTTTTCATGGAGTTACAATAATGTCTACTCAGCTGGAAACCATGTGTTTAATTTTTGAAGCAAAGGAACATGTTTTTACCGATACACTGTGTGAAAACTATGAAATATTTTTTAAAAATGTTGTTAATCTGATGTTTTGTCACATTTTAACATATTCACTTTATGGGCATTATATGCAAAAAAAATACAAATAAAAAAAAAAAAATAATAATAATAATAATTAATGTTAATGACAGTCTAACAACAATAACAAGCACCTGATTTACACTCAAACATGTTACTGCAGATCAGGTTTATCAACAGCAAAGTTACAGTAATGGTATGAATTGCAGTGTATGGGATGATGCATAAACGTACTGTGTTGGTTGATATAGAAGTAAAATAATAAAATACTTGAAAATACAATAAGAGAACAACTGTAGAATAGCTGTCCACTGTAGTGACCACTATGCATGAAAGGGTTAATTTTTGCTTTAGCTGGACCATAAGGGATTATCCAAAACAAAGAGTTAATTTATATTGAAATAAATGTTGAAATGGCAATCAATTAAAGTTCGCTCTGTGACGGGACATTATTGTGTTTTGACCCATTAGAAATCTTACATTTTATTGACACATTTAAATGTTTTTTTTGTCTGCCTCATGTGGATAGAATTGAATAGAATGTTTTTGTACCTACATGGTGTGAAACATGTCTTAAAAAGTTGGAAAATCTAACCCGACAGAAATTACGATGATATAAAAACACTGCTTTTTCTCACATACATATTGTACACCTTGAATTTTCGAGACTCAGCTATTTATTTTATTTTGTGACTCTTAAAACAATGCCATAGATATTGATGTGAGAACTGAAGTGATTTTGGTTATTATCAATAAAAAATGGAAAATGACTAGATGTCAGCTCTGAAATTAAACTCTTATGAGCTATTTTTGTTGTTATCATTATATTTGTCCAAACCAATGTACCTTTTGTTGTACCAGGCATTAAAATGAACAAGAAACTGAAGAAAACAAGGATGGTCTAATAATTTTTTCCGCGACTGTATATATAATGGAACTGTTGATCTATAAGACAAGGACTCAAGAAGAATAATGTCGATAATGTCAGGATAAGGACGATCTTATTAATAACAACACTGGAGCATACTGTAGAAACATAGCAATCCACTATATTCTTTTTCTATTGAGGTTTGTTTTTCTTTTTTTCTTTTTTTTGTCTTCCTTCTGTATGTCCATATCTGCTACATGTTCTTAAAAAAGAAACAATAAAAAGAAAATGTTAAAAAAAAAAATTAAAAAATTACTCAAATCTAATAAAAGCAGTTACATAATTCAGTCATGCAGCTACTCAGCACTTGTGAACATTTGGAGTAAATACAAAACAAACTTTTAAAAGGGCAAAGAAGAACAGTATTCCTGATATTCAGCCAGATTATTAAAGGGAAAACTGGAGAGCTGAGGTAAGTCAGCCTCTCACAGTCTGTTTCCCGTCAAAAACGTGTCTTGACACCACTGCAAGGGTCAGGTCTCACGTCATTAAAGGTTTTATGGTTATAAATAGAGGATTTTTTGAATTTCTGTCACCATATTTTTGGATAACCGCGCTGAGGTTCCACCACAGACTGATGCTTAATTGCCAGAGACAGAGGTCAATGATATTCCAGGAAGTTACAGCACAATATGAAAGGAATCCTAATTACAAATTCTGGCATTTTTAGAATGAACTTGGAATTCAAACATGTTTATTTCCTGTCGAGGGGAGGCATGAAACACCATTTTTGCGTGAAGCAGATAAAAGACCGTGTGGGAAACTTGGGGGTTAACTGTGTGGCCCCTGTACTATTCAGGGACCAAAAATGAGTCACATAGCCTGTTGTTAGTCCTGATTACTGCTGTTTTCCAGAGACCATAATGAACAATTCCCTGTAGTCACGTCTCAGGTTCTGGTCATTTATTTATTTGTGCTTAGAGATGTAAAAGAAAGGAAGGAGGAGAAGGCAGAAAAAAAAGAACAGCTCAATTACAGAGCGGCCTGTTTCGTTAGCACATCCGGACCGAAGCGATCCCTTGTTAAGTACTGGTAGCTGTAAAGTAGACTGTGGATGAAAAACATAAAGGCTCCATTTAATCAGGCTATTTATCCTCTCACCGGCGCTCCCATATAGACCTCTGTGTCAGTGCTTGTGTACCGGCTTCTCCTGTTCCACGCATTGTTTCCAGAGGGAAGGATAAGGCATCGAGTAATTACTGCAATTTATGATCAAAGCTAGAACAATGTCCAAGACAAATACAATCGTGGCATCGGATACCAGTACATCTGATGATATGGGGGAACTTGAGATTGCCAGAGTGAGCTGTGCCAGGAGGAAACCACATTACCACACTTTTTTTTTTTCCTCTCTCTTTTTTGTTTGAGAGCAAAAGTGGCTGGAAGTCAATCACAGGTGCTCATCATACCTTCACGTATGAGTCGACCTGATGAACTTGGAGTGAACTGGGCCACATGATTTATGAGTCACAGAACATACAGAATATGATATGGGTCGAATGCATATGGCTGCTCGATGGTGGAAACCAGCTGTCGTATGCAGTCAGTGAATAAATAGGAGAAGAAAATGTGGTACTGGACAGAGGGGATTAAATTAAGTGTTACAGGAGTGATATTTTGCTTTTTTAAATAGAATTATGCATTTTAAAACATTTCCCTGTGGTCTACATAAACTGTAAATACCAGTGGTGTAGTGGTCCCTGGAGAAGTGGGCATACTCTAAATTTTTGCCCCTTATTTTGTTTGTTTTTAAGTTGTCCAGAAAAACGCCGTTTTAGAAACAGTGACATGTCAGACTACTCTATTTAGTTTACTCAAAAATCCATCAGTAGTATTTGCTCACTATTATAAAATTATCTTGACTTGCAGTTAGCAGTTTGTAGGTATTACTGGTCACACAAGCAGCTGCATGAATGTAAATGTATTCAACATGAGGCAAACATAGGATAATGTTAGCCTTTCATAACGTTAGCCTACTCACACAGTTTAAGTATTGGCGACAAAATCTCTTCTTCTCTAATTGTGCAGTCAAATGGTCAATAGTTTAAAACAGTGACTCATTCTGAAACCATCATAAAACTTACCTCAGTATTCTGTATTCCATGAAAGTAGGTTCTGTCCGTATGTGCCACTCATTTGAAAGACGTTTATTCTGCCTTTCTTGTTCACATTTTCAATAATCGTACATCTTTCAACAAGACATGCAGTGACCTGTCAATCAACTGGGGTGACACTGGCACCTGAGGGGTCCAATCAGGTTCCAGAGGTGGCCAGCGCTAAGCACAGCCCTGGCTCTGGTGCCAAATTAGCAATTTTTTCTTCTGCATGACCCGCCCTACTCTTCCCCTGATTGGCTAATCAGTCCTTGTGCACTAAGTTAACCAATCTAATCAGTGAAGGTTGTGGTGGAAAATTTACATTTTTATATTTACTTCTTATATTTTATACTGTTAGTACATCTTCTTTTAATGCTGAGTCATTGTTCATGTCATATGATTATGTGGGATGTTTACCACTCTGTAGCACCCCGACCCAGGAACGGAGTTCTTGCCTTGAGTTAAAACCCAAACACCTGAATGTCTGGATGTGCAGATAGGTGATGGCGCCTGCACACTAGATATGATTTAAACAAGGTTAGGGTTAAGAGGTCAATATGACTTCTTCTACGTGGAACGGGAAGGTATGGCCTGGAGTGGTACGATATACGTATGGGGATGTTATCTGGGTGTCACCATGGTACGAGGGGGTTGGATTTTAGGTCTATATAATCTTTAGTATTCTCATGTTTAATCAGACTTCATTTACAGAGTTTCTCTGTGATTGAAGTCTGATTAAACACCACAAGGTACCGGGTACTAGCCAGTTAGAGGCTGAGTAAGGCGGGCCATGGCTTCACCATCCTACAGGAAAACATGGCAATGGCCAGAATACAAAACCTCCTATCTGAAAAAAATCACTATTTCAGGAAACAAAAAAAAAACTTTAGTTTTATTATAGTATGGTCTTTGTTGTTGTTGTCAGGTGACCTTCATGTCATAAGAAAGGGTGAGATTATCTTACAGATAGACTGAAAATGTGGAGTCATCCTTGTTCTCACCATTTAATGTGAAAACTCAAAATCGAAAAATTTGCAGACAGGAGGTTTTGTTTTTTGGCCATCGATGGGCAGTTTGGCTCAAATACTACCGAATAGTGCGCATTAGGGGGATTAAGAGTGGGTATACCCAATGCTGACTGAAAAATAAGTAGGTATACTCTGTATACCTCTGTATACCCTGGACAGCACCACTGGTAAAACATGTTTGGGTCTGAATTCTTAATTAACCTGTTAAACCCTGACCATATTTTCAGGGGAAAAACGCCTAAAAAGACATACCCAAAGTAAATGAAGAATTACTTCACAATAATAAGGTTCATATGGATGTTCTTGGTGTCTATGAACATTTAGAGATCTCACAGAATCTATTCCCATTGTCTAAAACATTGTATCTATTACTCTGAGTAAACTGTAACAAACTAAAAGAGAAATTAGAAATTTTTATCCTCGCCTGTTTTTTTTCGGCTGGATTGACGATGATATGCATAAATTAATTGTTCGTGTCGGAGATTTTTAATAGCGAATATTTCCCCCCACAAAGATTAAAAATCATGTTTGAACATTAAAGTTTGCACTAAAATACACTTTTGATGTACTTTCATTAACATTAGGGTCTAAACTTTGAGCAAAAGTCGAAAAAAGTTGAAAAAAACATCCATTGTCCTGATTTATTATATTTTTATAGTAGATGAATATTAATATAATTTTTTCGGCCAGCGGGCAGGCTGATAGGGCTATTAATTAAAGAAAGGTTGTTTTGAGTGCTGGCCCTTTAAATGCACATGAGCCACTTCATGCCCCACCCTTCACAGCTTGTTGGCTGTGCTGCTCTGTCCCGTTCAACCAACAACTGAACATTTGAGGTAATCGGCTCAAAGTTTGGACATATTTTCAGCATGGACTACAACCGCTGCTGCTGATAAACAATTATGTCGTACTGGGAGAAATGTTCGTTGGAAGTCTTGACCTTATATGTGCAAATGTCATGACATAACTAGTCATAGACGTAACAAAGTAAGCAGGAATTAAAACAGGTTGTAGAAATCCACTTGACTTTTTTGCCAAAATGAATAAAGATAGTTTTGCAGCACCTGGAGGGTTCAAATTCATACTTTATGAACTATTAGGGTCCAAATGTTCAAATAAATGTACCAAAGACTAACAAAAGTAGGTTTAACAAAATATGACCCCTTTAAGAGATGAAGCCTCTAATTATGTCCACATGTTTTTTTTAACCATTCCAAATATAAATTTCACATCTCTTTATCCTTCTGGACCCCTCAGCCTATTTTGGTACATTTTTTTGTCATTTCTCTCTTTTTTTTTTTTTTGATTTGGCATGAATTTCTGCAAGAATGTTTCCTTTTTGACATTTTTTTTTTTTTAATCTAATGTCAGTTATTCTAACAGGTCTATTCTACACTACTGACATTTTTTGCATCCTCTTGGGGATAGATACAGTCGGTAATGACATCACAGCTGGAGGCGGGGAAACCTGAGGAGGAAAACAACCCCACCACCACCACCACCATCCGCTATAATAAGTAAGTAAGTAAGTAAATTTTATTTATAGAGCTCTTTTCACAGACAGAGTCACAAAGTACTTTACAGTGCGAAGTACAAATAAACAGTACAAATAAAAAACAATGAAAATACCATTAAAACACCATAAAATACAACTAAAATACAATTAAAATATAGTAAATACATAAAGTGCAATCAGTTTGTAGCAGCCTTGAGTCAGTTGGGAATGTAAAAATGCGGAATTTAAACTTGTTTGGCTAATGCTAACAAGACTTTTTTCTTCTTAAAAATTACCCAAAATGATAAATTAAACATAAAATAAACATCAAAACAGTTGGTGACTGAAGTTGGTAATGAATCGATCAATCATCTAATTGTTGTTGGTCCAATATGACATGAGGTTCTTTTAGCTTTGCACAGAAACAGAGCTATATTTGATTTTATGCTACATTTCAGAGACAGCACTTTTTTTTTTACATATACCGTACTCAGTAAAAAAAACTTTAATCAGAACTTCTACTTTTACCAGACTTTATTTCACAAGTATCTGTACTTCTACTTAGGTACTGAGTGTGTACTTTTGTACGTGTTAGGAGGGAATCTACACAAATTACAAATGTAGTACAAAGTTCACTAGCATTTAAACAATTAATCTAATATTCCTGATACTCCTGACATAGTCTATGATTGTTTGGAAATGGTTCACATTCCATTAAACTGACCTGAAATGAAGTGCTGACTGCAGTTTTGTTGTTGGGTTCCATAATTTGCCAAACTCGTCCTCTTCTCTAATAGCTTGAAGCCATTTTGTCCTCCTTTGTCTGTTTTATTATTTGGTAAACTGTAAAGCTTTAATTGGTGATTTTTTTTTTTTTTTTTTGTTTATTTGCGGTGCTAAAGGGAACACAGCAACTCTTCGGCATTATGGTTAATGGCAGAAACTGATTTGATTTCCCCCTCAACTCGAACTGGATGTGATGTTTGTGGGCGTTCTTGTTGTTGCCGACTGTATCTATTGATTTCATTGCATTAGTATTTTTTATGAGAGAATTTAAAAAAAAGGTTTTAGTGTAGGTCAATGAGAAATTTTTTTCCCATGAGGGTTCAGCTCTGAACAAAAACTACTAATATAATCAAATTGCTGTTATTGTTAAACTCTGACATGTTCAAGACTCTGATAATAAACAATACCACATCCCTTCGCCATGAATTATACTGTAAATATCTAATATTTTGTGTTTTTTGTTAAACCAAGTGGCAACATGCATTCAAATTGGCATTTAAAGATTTTTGTCATGTTAAGTTTTATTATGATTTGGTGCTATATAAATACAATTTGATTGGAATCTTGAAAATTATTGAACATTTGAACATTTTTTGCAGCGTTGAAATGATTTAAGACATTTATGCAGAAAAAAAGGAGGAAAAATATTGATATATGATGATTATAATGGCTTGAGGGTCCCCGGAGGGTAGTAATTTAGAGGGATCCATAAGGGTTAATCGCTATAAAATCTTTATTGCTGTTTTTATTTATTTTTTATTCCATGTAATTCCTGTGCTTTTCCTAGCTGAAGTTAAAATGAGGAAAAACAGCCTCACAAAACATTTTCTATTTTATTATAATGTCGAAACATAAAATACAGTAAATGACATTTCAAATCTTCATCAAATATAAAAATAAATATCAAGCAAATTTATTTTGTGGCTGCACTTAGAAACAGCACAGTTGGGGTGTAAGCAATAAAAAAAAAAAAAAAACTCCACCAGCCAGAGTAATTTCAGCATGCTGAGAATCAGATGGCCACTTTTTAACTTTCATTCAGACCAGACCTCAGATTTTTCAGTGTAATATATTCACTCTGTCTCAGTATAAGTATTAATGTTTGAAAGGAGGATTACAATATCTTCCAGTGGAGTAAGAAATGTGATTTAATGGTACATGAATGAATCTAGGGTACAGTTTTAACAGCTTCAAGCAAGAGAAAGAATGACTAATATCTTTCCAAAACAGGGATAAGCGGCGTGTTTTGACTCGAGGGATGCTTTCTGTTGTGACAATCCAGCAGGAACACAGTTAGGATATCAAGGAATAAACACAGTCCAAAGTCTCTACAACTGCAGCAAACAAAAGCAAGTGGAAAAAAGAAGTTGGAAAATAAAAACTACAGGCCTTAAAGTGGCTGCGAGAGTACCGCCGTGAGATATGAAGGGTGTGGTAGACAAAGTGTCAGCTGATTCAGCACAGTTTGACACCGAACTTGAAGCGCCGCCAAACGTAATTAAAACTGAGTCAAATATCATATGCTAATAAAATTATCCCAAAATAAATGTCTTATCAAATGGTGCACAGATGAATATTAGATTACATGGATCAGAATTAACCCCGCGGTGGAATTTCTTCACTCATGAGAGGTGTTCCTTTGACATTTACACGAGAAACTCTCAAAAACAAGGTCTGCTCCGACTCAAAAACAAGACCTGCACGCCAGATTAAGCCGTTCTCAAAATAGGAAGGCTATATTAAGTTTTGCCTGCGCCCACATGAATCAGATAAAATATTTATCGCAGCATTGTAATTAAACATGCTTTGTAGTGTGGATACTTACGTGCCATGTGAAAAAGTGGCTTCATCCACAAAATGTAAATGCCTGAATCCTTGTGATGGTGTTTAAATGGGAAAGGCTGAGAATACACAGGATCACAAACAGAGATGTGAAAAGATGGAGAAGCAACGTCACAGCTCTTACCTGAGTGTCTGAGTTCAAAAACTTTACAGTCTACACTGTGGAGCAGCACACTTTTGGTCTAAATGTGTCGCAGAAAGCCTTGGATTTATGATATAGAACATAGTAATAAACTATCATTTTTACAAAGAATGTATTAAAATATGTTTTAGTTATAAAGGACAGAAGCTGAAATCTCTGGGCCAAAAACATTATATTTAAGATACAATCGTAGCATTAAATGTACTTCATAATCTGTAAAATGTAAGTGTAACACCAAAAGGTCAATGAAACTCATTTAACTCTACATGAGTTAAATGAGACAAGTTAAGACATTATTTTTACCCACCCACCCAATCATCCATCCGTCCATCCTTTCGTCCGTCCATTTGTCCATCCGTCCGTCCGTCCATTTGTCCATCCATCCGTCCGTCCATCCATCCGTCCATCCTTCCCCCCATCTGTCCATCCATTCATCCATCCATTATCCGTCCTTTCATCCGTCCATTCATCCAACCATCCGTCCGTCCGTCTGTCCATCATCCATCCATCCATCCATCCATCATCCTTCCTTTCATCCATCCAACCATCCATCCATCTGTCCGTCTGTCCGTCCATCCATCATCCATCCATTCATCCATCCATTCATCCATCCATCCATCCGTTTGTCCGTGTATCCATCCATCCATCTGTCTGCCCATTCATCCATCCATCCGTCCATCCATCATCCATCCATCCATCATCCATCCATCCGTCTGTCTGCCTGCCTGTCTGTCTGTCCGTCCATCCATCCATCCATCCATCCATTCATCATCCTTGGGTCGCTATGATTTAGTTAACTGACAAAGTACACTTGCAGTCTTATCTGCACACTTGTATTTTTCTAATCCTAACACACAGTACCTTGCAATAGCATTAGTATTAGCATTAGTACTGACTCACACATTAGGAGAGAGCTGCCATTGAAGGCGCTCAGGGACCAACTGTAGATCTACATTAGTTCTGTGATCAGGGGCTCTGACAGGAGAATTAACCTATACGTACCCACCAATAATGTCAACACTGAATGTGTTTATGTTAATATATAAAGTGTTGCTTCTTTGTGCCTTGGTCTGATCAATCAAATGGCTAATATACAGCTCAGTTTCACACACATTTCCTGAGACCTTCTCCATAAACATCCACTCAAACTGTCACACTGACCTGTCTTTCATCCCCATCCTGCAATTTCTTCTTATTAAGAGCGATCCATCCCCACCTACTGAAGATTCACATTTCAATAATGTACTGGAATAACTTGAAATCCTAATGTTTCCATTGGTGTTTACATGGAAGTACATCTGTCTCATCTGTCTCATTTGAATTATAAAAGCCATTGAACTTCTAGCACTGAATTTTTTTGCACTGAAATTAAGTATCTTAATTTTTTGTTGCACTGAAATTAAGTATCTGATTTTTTTTGTACTGAAATTAAGCATCTGAATTTTTTTGCACTGAAATTAAGTATCTGAATTTTTTTTTTTGCACTGAAATTAAGTATCTGAACTTTTTTTGCACTGAAATTAAGTATCTGATTTTTTTTTTTTTTTTGCACTGAAATTAAGTATCTGAATTTTTTGTCTCTCAATTTTACCGTGTTCATAAATTTAGAATTAAAAAATTCAGAAGCAAAAAATTCAGTTGCAAAAATTCAGATGCAAAAAATTCAGAAGCAAAAAATTCAGATCACATAGCTGGGACACCAAGGATAAGCAATGATTCTATCTCAAGGCGAACTGACAGCCAACCAATCAAGTTATATTAAGTTGGTCATGAGATGCTGAAAAAATTCAGATACTTAATTTCAGTGCAAAAAAATTCCATGCTAGAAATTCAGTGGCTTCCATCCATCCATCCATTATCTTCCGCTTCTTCCAGGGCCGGGTCGCGGGGGCAACAGTCTAAGCAGGGATGCCCAGACTTCCCTCTCCCCAGACACCTCCTCCAGCTCTTCCGGGGGGACCCCGAGGCGTTCCCAGGCCAGCCGAGAGACATAGTCTCTCCAACGTGTCCTGGGTCTTCCCCAAGGCCTCCTCCCGGTGGGACATGCCCGGAACACCTCCCCAGGGAGGCGTCCAGGAGGCATCTGAAACAGATGCCCGAGCCACCTCAGCTGGCCCCTCTTGATGTGGAGGAGCAGCGGCTCTACTCCGAGCTCCTCCCTGGTGACTGAGCTCCTCACCCTATCCCTAAGGGTGCACCCAGCCACCTGACGGAGGAAACTCATTTCGACCGCTTGTATCCGGGATCTTGTCCTTTCGGTCATGACCCAAAGCTCATGACCAAAGGTGAGGGTAGAAACGTAGATTGACCAATAAATCGAGAGCTTTGCCTCTCGGCTCAGCTCCTTCTTCACCACAACTGACCGATACAACGACTGCATCACTGCAGACACTGCACCGATCCGTCTGTCAATCTCTCGCTCCATCTTTCCCTCACTCATGAACAAGACCCCAAGATACTTGAACTCCTCCACTTGGGGCAAAGACTCCTCACCGACCCGGAGAGGGCAGACCACCTTTTGCCAGTCGAGAACCATGGCCTCGGATTTGGAGGTGCTGATCCTCATCCCGTTCGCTTCACACTCGGCTGCAAACTGCCCCAGGGCACGCTGAAGGTCCAGGTTCGATGAGGCCAACAGGACAACGTCATCTGCAAAAAGCAGAGATGAAATCCTGTGGTCCCCAAACCGGACCCCCTCCGGCCCCTGGCTGCACCTAGAAATTCTGTCCATAAAAATTATGAACAGAACCGGTGACAAAGGGTTGCCCTGCCGGAGTCCAACGTGCACCTGGAACAGGTCTGACTTACTGCCGGCAATGCGAACCAGGCTCCTGCTTCGGTCATACGAGGACCGAACTGCCCTTAGCAAAGGGCCCAGGACCCCATACTCCCAAAGCACCCCTCACAGGATACCACGAGGGACACGGTCGAGTGCCTTCTCCAGATCCACAAAACACAGGTGGACTGGTTGGGCGAACTCCCATGAACCCCTCGAGCACCTGATGGAGAGTATAGAGCTGGTCCAGTGTTCTGCGAGTGGGACGAAAACCGCATTGTTCCTCCTGGATCCAAGGTTCGACAATCGGTCGGATCCTCCTCTCCAGTACCCTGAAACAGACTTTCCCTGGGAGGCTGAGGAGTGTGATCCCCCTGTAGTTGGAGCACATCCTCCGGTCCCCCTTCTTAAAAAGGGGGACCACCACCCCTGTCTGCCAATCCAGAGGTACTGTCCCCGATAAATTCAGTGGCTTTTATAATTCAAAATCTGATGAGACAGATTTACTTCCATATGTTTACCTCTAGAATACCAACAGGTTTGTGACTATTTTCAGTATGATCCTGTTTGTTTCACTGCGTATAAAACCATCATCAGCTCCAGATATTACAGGTTCACTGCATTTTCTCATACGGCACTTCAAGTCTTTTGTTACACTGGTTTCACAAGGCATGATGTCTGTTAAAGCTCTGGTTTGGCTCTGCTACTCCAAACCTCTGCCAGTGTTTTGGGTTAAACACTCTGGCAGCATGTAAGGACCCTGAAGCGTCCAACTGAGTGATGCTCTATTGCTTAAATCTTTGGCAATAAAACTGCAAAGCCCAGGATGTGATCGGTCAAGTAGGGGGTTCACTTACTATGTTGCACCTGTGACCACACACATGCAGAAGATCCAAACATACTGCAGAAAAATGCATCCAGATTAAATAAATATACACTGGAATTGGCATAAATAATTAAATAAAAAAAACTTAACCATTATGAAAGTCTGACATGTTTTAAAAATGTATCCACAATCCATCCAAAACCAAAGTCAATATCCAATCTAATCAAATCTTATCCAATGTTTGTTAAAAATTTAAACACTGCTTCCTTAAGACAGAAACCAGAATAACCAAGATGACAATCTATGACACAGTCAAGACACAAAGCCTTGAACAGTTTTAAGAAGTGAACTGAAGCTTGGACAGACTGATGTTTCTGGATCCACTAGGACAGAAGTATGTCCCTGTCACTGAAGTAACATTCACTGCTGACTTGTATCAACTCAGTGGTCAGTTGTTTATCCACCAGTAACACTGTGCAGCAGTGTGTCAGTGTGTGTCCAAACCAAACTATAAGGTCCATCCAGTGTCCAGTCGCTGTCAGGATAAGGTCCTTTCTCATAGAAATGGACGCTTTAGGTAATTTCAAAAACATATTTTTCTTGAAAATGTTTCTTTGCATTGTCAAACTGTATTACGCTGTTCTTATATGCTTTAAATATTGACCTTTACTTTGTGTTATTAAAGGTTTGTTGTTTTTACATTTCCATCTTTGTTTCCACTTTCATCGCCATCATCTGAAATTCACATTTTACTTCAATTGAACCAGAAAAGAATTGCAACTGACAGATGCCATGCCCACTTTGGACAGTCAATTAACTTTTTATGGAAAGATCTGGAATGCAATAATTTTTTTTTTTTTTTTTTTAATTCGTCGACACAAATGCATGTGAAGTCAGTTTGTCTGATTACACTGGGTTACAAAAAAATGTTTTTTGCAAGTTGTCTAGGTTTTTTCAATTGAATTAGGACCATTTTGCACCGCTAAATCCAAAAATGACATGTTTTTCTCAATCAGGTCAGGTTTTTTGCTCATTTGACTCTGAAAAATTTGATCTTCTCACAAAATTGATTACATTTTTGTGACTTTATCAGTTGATTTTTTATATAGTTCTCACCCAAAATAGGTTTTAAGAGAAAAAAAATCATTTTCTAACAGGATGTATTTGTTAAGTGTTACAAACTGTAGCAGAATACGTCAGGCTTATTTTTGCAAGATCTTCTAGTCGAAGCCATTTCATTCACCTGTAATATTAAAAAAAAACATTAATCATAAATTGGCAAAAGTAAAATCTTCAGAACTCATTTATTGCAAGAAATATGAAAGAATTTTGTATCATATGATGTGAAAATGCCCATAAATGTAAGCAAAAATGTTAAAAAGCCAATATGTAGCATAGTTCAGAAAGTTGACCTGATTGAGCAAAATTAATGTGATTTCTGGATTCAGCACACCAAAATGATCCAAAATCTGCTCAAAAAACTTAAACAATAAATTTGTTGTTGACCAGCGTTATTGACCTCATTTGGTTTCTATTTAAAAAGCCTCCATTTTCACATATAATTCTCACATATTTGCATTTTAGAACCTGTTAGAGGTAGATTTATTTCAATAACAGTTCAAGTCACTTACCTTTTGATATTCAGCTGGAAAAGCTGCAATCGAATACCACTGATAATTTACAGAGAAATCTTAAAGGTCCAATGCACAAGATTTAGGGGGATTTAGGTAGAGTTGTCAGTATCAGCTGTTGTGTGTCTGCATGTAACATATATACTAACAAACAAGTGGTGCCAGGCACAACGAACCCCCGGCCCTCGCACACAGTGTAGGTTATTTTGGTATCGATCCAGCTGATGTCATCATGTCTATGCATGTGCTGATGTCAGCAAATCAATTGCCTCTATATATGTGCCAAGTCTGACGTAAATTGAAACAAAATTGATGTTTTTATAGACGTGGGGAAAAGGGGAAAAAAAGGAAAGAAGAATTTAAAGATTTAAAGAATGTAAAAATTCATTAAAATTTGAACTTTGACTTATTTTTCCCAAAATGTAACCAGATCTATTCTGGGTCACTGGCAATCTATAAAGCCAATTTGGTATGAATTCAACCAATGATTTTGCTGCTAAAGTGTTAACAAACAAAGAAACAAACAAACTGAACCAAAAACAATACCCCTTGCCTCCCCTTCGGAAGGCAGGGTAATGATAATGCTTTGTAAAATAAGATGTAGTTTTGTATGAAACAGTTTAGTGGATATCCATGATACTAGAAGAGCATGTGGAGAGTGCTGACCTCCGCCAAGGCAGATCAGCTAGCCCCCCCCCACCCCCAACCACCACCACCACCTATATGTAATCATTTGTTCCTTGAGCCAGTATAAACATTTCCTGAAAATTTCATGAAACTCCATCCATAACTTTTTGAGTTATCTTGCAAACAGTCAAACAGACAGACAGACAAACCCCAATGAAAACATAACCTCTGCCGTCACACTTGGTGGTGGTAATTATGGATTATGCTTTATCGTGTGCTTACAAAACTAACTAAAACTTATTAAAATTATGGATAAAATTGGCAGCATATGGCACTTCATGGTCACTTCTCGTCACTTGTCGTTCAGAGTCGTCTTCTGGTTCCCACTCTACCTGGCAACATGGAGACTAAAGTTGGGAAAAAGCAGCAGAGTTCTGTCTGGGATTTATTTGAATACAACGGCAAGGAAGATAAAAGATATGAAAAAACTAAAACTAATACTGAAACAGAACTACAACTAAGCATTTAGAAAAAAATAAAAACTAATAAAAAGTAGCAAACCAGCTCTAAAAACTAATTAAAACTAACTGAATTAAAGAAAAAAAAGTCAAAATTAAACAAAACTAAACTATCATGAAAAATCCAAAACTATTCTAACCTTGATGGACACCCTGTACAACTACTGACATACAGTACACAGCCATCTGTTTCCTATTTTGAGTGACCAGTGCTGTTAACCCTTTATCAGGCAAGTGACTATTTTTGGTCATTTCCATATACAGGGGTTGGACAAAATAATGGAAACACCGTAAAAAATCAACAAAATATAATGTAATATGGTGTAGGTCCGCCTTTTGCGGCAATTACAGCCTCAATTCTCCGAGGTATTGATTCATACAACTTGTGAATTGTTTCCAAAGGAATTTTAAGCCATTCTTCAGTTAGAATACCCTCCAACTCTTTTAGAGACGATGGCGGTGGAAATCGACGTCTTACTTGAATCTCTAAAACTGACCATAAATGCTCAATAATGTTGAGGTCTGGGGACTGTGCCGGCCATACGAGATGCTCAACTTCATTAGAATGTTCCTCATGCCATTCTTTAACAATTCTAGCTGTATGGATTGGGGCATTATCATCTTGAGGTGAAGGTGTTTCCATTATTTTGTCCAACCCCTGTACATTACAAGACAGTGACAGTAACTGTTCCAGTGAGGACAGTGAGTCAACAATCTCAGGTCCAATGTGGTCTCCAGGGTCTGTAAGGTCCACCTCTGCATGAACAGTGAGTGGACCTGCTTTGTTAGGTACCATAATGTAATGGTACTAATGTAAGGAATGATGTTCAAAGGGAGAATGTGGATGTGGACAGATGTCTGGATCAGCCCTTATGTTGGTCTAATGTTGTTAAAATACATGTTATTTTCACCTTTCATGTGTTTTTCTTGTATTTTTTATATTTACTTTTTGAATTGTTTTTTTGTTTTTTTTTTGTTTGGAACCAAATGTGGTAACTTTACTGACCTTGATTTTCTACATGACAATAAAATAAAAAATAAAAAAAATTCACAGAAGTGATAAAGTCTTGTTTTGTCCTCCAATAACACACTAAAGTTGACATTTTGAATTTCAGAGTATTTGTGTGAGTGCCCTATAAAGGGTTAAACTGCCCGTATGTCTCAGCTGGTGTGTCCTATAGGTAGGATGGCGGGATGCAATGGCTTTCCAGCTCACCTTTGGTTTCTGACCGTATATCTGTGGCACAAGAGTCTGGAATTTGTTTTTATCAGGGTGCTTTGAGGTTATGAAACAGATGCTTTTCTTTGATGTGTTCGGAAAGCATCATTTGATGCACGATCTCCCTCCCAGTGCATGATCTCTATATATTAAGCCTGTGTTCCTGAGGCTGTCTACCCTCACTCTGACATGGCGTGTTGACAAGAGGATCATAAAGTGGAGGCATTTATCAGGCTCTGGTAATCTTGTAGTAATGAGTGTCCTCTGTTTCCTTTATTAATGACATGTGTGGGGAAGAAGTCCAATATACAGAGTATGATGGTGGTATCACTAATGACTCGAAGATACTCTGGCTATTATCATCAACTTTTACCAAAGAAAAGACATCAAAGAACTAGTACTGAAACATCTCCCATACCTTTTACTTCTGTCCACACTATTATGAGCCATGGTTATTATCACATCATTGAATTATTACTTTTTATAACTAAATGTGACCACATTCTGTTCAATGCTAAGGTATGAGTGTTATATTTTACATCCATATTTCACTTCAGATTACAGGATGCACGCCTTAAAATGTCATTTGTGACATTCCATTAGATTTCTTTGGATATTTAAACAGTTTCTCACAATATTATTGCATGTAGCAGTGTGAGTTTATGTCATTAAATACAGTATACAGGGTGGGGAAGCAAAATTTACAATGAACATTTAGTTGTTTTTTCTCAGCAGGCACTACGTCAATTGTTTTGAAACCAAACATATATTGATGTCATAATCATACCTAACACTATTATCCATACCTTTTCAGAAACTTTTGCCCATATGAGTAGTCCGGAAAGCAAACGTCAAAGAGTGTGTGATTTGCTGAATGCACTCGTCACACCAAAGGAGATTTCAAAAATAGTTGGAGTGTCCATAAAGACTGTTTATAATGGAAAGAAGAGAATGACTATGAGCAAAACTATTACGAGAAAGTCTGGAAGATACTGTTAAAGAAGAATGGGAGAAGTTGTCACCCGAATATTTGAGGAACACTTGCGCAAGTTTCAGGAAGCGTGTGAAGGCAGTTACTGAGAAAGAAGGAGGACACAGAGAATAAAAACATTTTCTATTATGTCAATTTTCTTGTGGCAAATAAATTCTCATGACTTCTAATAAACTAATTGGTCATACACTGTCTTTCAATCCCTGCCTCAAAATATTGTAAATTTTGCTTCCCCACCCTGTATATGTCAGGAGTTACTCTGAACGTATATATTTAAACTTGGTGTGTTGAAGCAATATGTGAGTCAATACAAAAGTAGTTTGGTGTCAGTAGTAGTATTAGTATTTATTAACCCTTTCATGCATAGTGGTCACTACAGTGGACAGTTATTCTACAGCTGTTCTCTTGTATATTCATGGGTTTTGTTGTTTTAGTTCCGTATCAACCAACACAGTGGGACACTTATGCATCATGTCATGAACTGCAATTCATACCATTATTGTAACTTTGCTGTTCTTGATTGGTTCTTGAGTGGAAATCAATTGTTAATATTTATTTTTTGCATATTATCTCCATGAAGTGAGTAATAACTAGTATTAGAATATGTTAAAATGTGAGAAAACATCAGATTAGCCGCATTAAACATGGTTTCATTTCACTATTTTCATATCACTTTACGATATTGGGTTTTAAATACATGTTTCTTTGCTTCAAGAATAAAATTCATGGTGTAGCTGCGTAGACATTTTTGTAACTGCATGAAAAACAAGTTGATTAAAAAAAGAAAAAAAAAATTCAATCACATTGTTGTTGTTTTTTTCATGCCTGAAGAGGAATAAAAACCCTCAGGAAAAAAAAATCTTGATTAAGGTTCTCATAATTCACGCATGAAAGGGTTAAAGAATGAACCTCCGTGATTGTATTGCACTGTGCACATGTATTTGTATATACACATCTATTGTTTAAATTTTATTTTATTCATTTATTTATTTTTCTCTCCCTTTCTTCTTATAGCTGTTACTGTTATTATTAGTACTGTTAATGGTGGTTTTGATTATAGTAATAATAATGTGTTCACAATTCTTTGCACATTTGACTAAGTATGAATATGTGTGAGTATGGGGGGTGTGTGTTTTGTTTTATTTTGTTTTTCACTGGACTTGTTGAACATATTTTAAATTGCTATAAAAAAGAAAAAAATAAGAATAAAGACCATTTATCAGGGTTCATACACATTCAAGGTCAAATTCAAGCACTTTTCAAGCACTTTTAAGGGTCATTTTCAAAATTTTCCAGCACAGCACCTTATCGCTGCGGTAAAATACATATGTACAGGAATACATATCGTCAGGATTATTTTTGTCACTATTTATCACAAGGATGTACATTATATTGTGCTATATTCATCTAAAATTAAGTTAAATAATAGCAAACAGTTTAGAAATTAAAGGAGAACACAAAGTTTTATTCAAAAAAAGAGGGAACCCACTTAGCGTTTTTCAGGCACATTTGCACCAAGCTAAAGATTAAGATAATTTTATCTGGAGTCAATCTGAGAACACCCGCTAATTTTCTTTTTTGTCAAAGTTTTGTTTTTCAAAATGCATCACCTCTCTGTACATAGCTTTGGCTTGACATCTAACCTGGCATAGTTAAAATGAATAACAAATAAATTACATCACAGAATTAGAGTTACAAGCACTTTCAAACACTTAAACTAAAATTCGAGTACTTTTCAGATCTTGAAAAGACATGATTGAAATTCAAGGATTTTCAAGGATTTCAAGCACTTGTACGAACCCTGATTTATTTTCAACCACATTGAGTGAAAGTCAGACAACAAAGATGAAAATAAAACTATTTACACTTCCATAAGAGAGCTTTTTGTTTAATGTCTGAAGCTCATTATTCTCTTGTAGTAAATCCTCTTGAAAAGAAAATAAAAAAAAACATAATATGAATCTAGTGTTGAATTAAAATTTGTCATTTGGGGGGGCAGTATCATATTTTCATAAGATCTTGTATGATGGGACTGTATTAGACATGACTGAAATGAAGAGGGCATGGGAGGATGAGCTGGGTGGAAAACTAACAGATGAGGTGTGGGGGGAATGTTTAGAGCAGTGTTTTTCAACCTTGGGGTCAGGGCTCCATGTGGGGTCACCTGAAATTTCTAGTAACTGATAAAAATAAAAAATAAAAACTTACTAAAGTATATGTTGAAACTACTCTGAAACTGAAGCACTGTGGTACTGTTTATCTTTCAAATGTTCATCGTGGTCGGTTTCAGATGCTGCAGCTCTTTCATAATTCATAGTTTGAGTTCTTGTTTGTTCAGTTTTAATTGTCAGCCTTGTAAATCCAAGCTGGACTGACTGTACATATCCTGGCCAAGGAAAATAAAATTCTCACTTTGTGCAGTAATCTACACCTGGCTTTTCTATCTCCATCCATAATAATATACATTATATAGACTAAATATCATCTAAAATTAACATTTATTTGCAACATATATAGCAAACTATTGCATAATCAAAAACAAATTAATTTTTAGCAAAAAAAAATGTTTTGAATGTCTGGGGTCGCCGGAAATTTGTGATGTTAAAATGGGGTCACGAGCCAAAAAAGGTTGGGAACCACTGGTTTAGAGAGTATACACGATTGTTCAGTCAGTGCCAGGCACACTCTGGGCTGTTTTGTGTTGTTGTTTTTTTTGTAAAAACGAATAAATATATCTTCATCTTTTTTTTTTTTTTTTTTAAATCTTACTTGATCAATTCCACTGGTCTACAATTTTTTAGAAATGATTTGCTTCAGAGATTAAATGTGCTAAATGTTACGTATTTTAATAAGATTAATTGGAAAATAAATGACAAAAGTGCCGGTTTGCTGATGTTTTCAAGGTATATGATTAAGTGTTATTACACATACAGGGTGGGGAAGCAAAATTTACAATATTTTGAGGCAGGGATTGAAAGACAGTGTATGACCAATTAGTTTATTGAAAGCCATGAGAATTTATTTGCCACAAGAAAACTGACATAATAGAAAATGTTTTTATTCTATGTGTCCTCCTTCTTTCTCAATAACTGCCTTCACACGCTTCCTGAAACTTGCGCAAGTGTTCCTCAAATATTCGGGTGACAACTTCTCCCATTCTTCTTTAATAGTATCTTCCAGACTTTCTCGTAATAGTTTTGCTCATAGTCATTCTCTTCTTTACATTATAAACAGTCTTTATGGACACTCCAACTATTTTTGAAATCTCCTTTGGTGTGACGAGTGCATTCAGCAAATCACACACTCTTTGACGTTTGCTTTCCTGATTACTCATATGGGCAAAAGTTTGTGAAAAGGTATGGATAATAGTGTTAGGTATGATTATGACATCAATATTTGTTTGGTTTCAAAACAATTGACGTAGTGCCTGCTGAGAAAAAACAACTAAATGTTCATTGTAAATTTTGCTTCCCCACCCTGTATATATTGGTTTATGTACATTTATATAATAGTTTTATAAATCTTCCACTAAATAGAACCAGTAAAGTGAATGTATTCTAATGTGCAGACAGTGTTTTGAAGTAGATCTTGTAGCTCTGAGACAAATATTCCTTTTGAGTCAAACCCATTCTCTCGTTAATTCTTGAATTTCACATTTTGACCCAAGGCTGTATCTTGGAAAGTTCAGCCAGCCAGCATTTTTGACTTGATTTTTCTTTATCAGTGACTCTCATGTGGTAAAATTTCATTACTTTTATTCTGGAAGCATTTTCCTCGTAGACCAGTGTTCTCAAAATCAGGGATTCAGATTGGGAAAATTACTGCTAAATGAATAACATAGACTTAATAAACAACCTCTTTAAATAATTGATTTTAGGAATTAAACTCATCGTCACTTATTTAAAATGTAACTTAATTCAATAACTTATTTGTAAGGTTTTAACATCTTCTCAGTTACTCACCTGTTTTGACTCTGACTCTGTTCCAGAGTGATGGGCGCATCAGGGTGAGAAGAGAGGCAGATGAAGGGATTACCCATCATGCCTAGTGCCTAAAGTCCAAGCCTGTGGGGGCAGTGTTATGATCTGGGGTTGATTCAGTTGGTCAGGACTAGCTTCAGTAACATGTGTCCAAAAAATTAGGTCATCCGTACCTGAACATACTGAACAAGAAAAGAACTAGGAGATTGCAGACCTCCACCAAGACAGATCTGCCACCCCACCCCCACCCCCCTGATCACCATCAAAATGTAATAATTTCTTCCTTGTGCCAGTATCAACATTTCCTGAAAATTTCATGAAAATTCATCCATTACTTTTTGAGTTATCTTACTAACAAACAAACAAACACGCACGCATGCACACAAAGCAAAGTGATCACAATACCTCTTGGCGGAGGTAATGAATGACCAGTGGATTTATTCTTCCGTGATGGCACAGACATATTCTGAGGTGACAAAACCAGACTTCACCTGGATCAAACTGTGAAAGAGTGGTTCAGGGAACATGAGACATCACTTTCACATCACTCTCATACATGGATCAACCACCACAGAGTCCAGACTTTGGTATGTAATGGAGTAGACTTTGCACCAACTCTCCCATCATCAATACAATAAAAGACCTGTGAAAAATTTAAGTTACAAATTTTTCATGCTGTTACTTACACATACAGGCAAAATGTATTCCATGATCAAACACTATAAAGGGCCACAATATTCCAGGATAAAGCTGACCCTAAGGAGTATAAAAGCACAATATGATAACCATATGTCAGACGCTCCTACAGTCACAAATGAGTTTTTACTGATGCTTATGAAACAATATGTGAGACAGCACTTTCCACTGCCATCATGAAAGTCCAGATGATCGCACAAAACCATTACAGCTGATCAGTCCTGGCTCTACCCGGGTCTCAGAGAAAGAGAGAGAGCTCACACACACACCTCAGAGTCATGGCTGAGGAGAGCTGCAGTGGTGCTTTCCTTGAATTTTAACCATGTCCTGCATCAGTGTAAGTAAAGCCTGTTTTTATCGTGACTGCCTTTGAATGGAACTCAAACCAGATGGAAGGAAATTGGAGATAAATGCAGCTGGAGTCCACGTAAGAGCACAACCTTTTGGTGGTATGGGATGAGACAGCAGTGACGTCACAGCGTGTATGTCACAGCACATGAGAATTTGTTGGGTGCTTCTATGAAACTGGTCCCTAAAAACAGGACAATAAAAATTCAAACCAGATGTAGACTAATGTTATGAAGCAACTTTGGGTCTATTTAAAAACTAAATATTTACTGAGATAAAAGAGAAACTATTTTTCAGATAAAAACACATTTTAATATATATATATTTTTATACAAAAATCCGCATGTAACACGGTAAAAAGGACACAAAAAATATGTGCTACTATTTTTTCAAATATCTTTTTATTCTCTCACATGTACATTTTGGGAATTTAACTAATTATGCAAGGCAGGGTGTTTCACAAAAATGGCCGCTGTTGCAAAATCACTTGTGATTTATTTGTGTTTAATTGGGCAGGGTCTGCATGTAACACAGGTGGACACAATGGGTTACACACGAAACCTGGAGTGAGACTGAGATTCATGAAAAACCTGCATGTCTGGATTAGAAAAACCACTAGGATCATCAAATTTAACACAGTGTCTTTATTTATAGCGGTATATAAGACCATTTCGAGCCATGTGTTCCAGATCAAATGCACTGACACCTAGGTAGATTTTCCTGTCCCAATTTTGGTCCCAATATTTTATTAAAAATTCATTAATTTTAGGATGGCTCAGAGCAAGAGTATAATTTTTTGGCATTTATCTGAGTCATCATTAGGTACATCCTGGGGGAAATATGTCTAAATTCCTCTTTTATTATTGGGTCTAAAAAGCTGGAAAAGTGGACCCAGTTTCACAGAAGCACCCTGGGCCGTCGCTACCAATTTTGGGTCCCCTGAAACATAATCATGTTGGGCCCTTGCTACAAAAAACTCACTGGAAACAATCTGTAGGAGTGGGGGGGATAGTGGTCCGTGATTGTCGGACTGGGGGGATAGGGAATGTGAAACTGAAAACGCTTTCCTATTCCTCTAACTCTCTGGGCACACTCCACTACTGTATGGGCCCCCCCCCAGGAATGCTGGGCCCCATGAATTTGTCATGTTTACCCCCCCTTAATGGCACCCCAGGAAGCACCCATTTACATATGACAACAGTGGAGACAAAGAAACAGCTCTGTTTGCAGTTACTGTTACTAGCTTCTTTTGGATGGCATGTCTTGTCTTAACTATCATCTTAAATATCCACAGTGTAGAACAGTAGAAAATACAACAAACATTATAAAGTGCATGTACTGAATGTTGTTTGTGACTGTGAATCTCTAAAAAGTTTAGTAATTGTGATGGAGCAGGTGAGTGGAGGCATAGTTCTAGTACACAGTAGTTGGACGAGGACAATGTTCTGGCACTTGGACCTTTTTCTCTGGCAGTGTGCCACGGTTTAACAACACCCACAGAGGGATAAAAAATGTCAAACATGATCTGATGATATGGTGAAGAAGCTGCAAATGCAAACACAGTGTGCAGGCTGTAGGTAAGATAACATCAAGAGGTTAAGGATACACATCGTAACAGACACCTGCGGTTCCCAGACAGCGCTGATCTCCTCCAGACAGTTAAAAGAACAAAAATCATAAGTCTTTCTAAAATCATTTGATCATTTTGTGTGTGAAAAAAACAGCTCTTCTTTTGAAGTCGGACTGTGGTCCCAGCTTGATTACCATTGGAGATTGAACAAGATCTGGTGAAAGGTAGAAAAAAATTGCTGCTGGCAGGTCTCTTCATTACATCTCAGACATGAATTAGATGAAGTATCCAGGGTATTTCTGACAGAGCCGCTCTTCTCGGTTTGGATTTAACCCTGTGTGTTCCACTTTCACTGCACCGCTGCATCTGGCAGCCAGCTGCAGCTCTATGTATACAATATGTGAGTGTCTGAGTCTGATTGGGGTCACTAGAGGGTCTGTCTCATTCAATATACAGCTGATTGACCAACTGGGACATCACCAAAGTCCCAACAGGCACAGGCCTAAGAAGTCTAAGAAATTTAATTTGGAAGATTGCACTGTTCAGGCAGAATTACAAAATGCACTTCAGACAAGTTAGTCACAAAGACAGAGAGATTTAAAGCTATTGAGATGTCAGAGCGTAAACTTGTACCACAGTGAGATCACAAGCACCTAAAAGCTGATGACATCTCATCAATGTATGCGATGTTTCTTAACTACATGAAATTCAGTGATGACATCTAAAATAAGCACAAATAAAAATGTATGAAAATATGCTTTATGTAAGACTCTTTGATGTGCTGCTGCAGAAGAATGTTCAACTGTGTGCAATAAACCTGAAGATTAGAGGGAGGAAAAGTAAACAAATTGTTCTTTTTTTTTGCTAAAAATGGTTTATTGGACAAGGAAGATTACAAATCTGATCCCTTGATGGTAACCATCAACCATCTGATTATACAGGCCAACTCCTAAAAATGAATTACCACATGGAAAATATTAGCAACCAAAGAGGGAAAAAATTAAACCGATGAAACTGTAACAAAAGACCCAGACTGCACCAAAACTACATGCATAACACAATAAGGAGAACAGAATAAATAGATCACATGACAAAAAAAAGACACAAACAGGTATTTTTCCCTAGAAGTTTAGGAAGGTTACAGTTGCATATCCCATAAAAAGGTCTCTCGGGCTCTGTTTCAATGCTGATCTGGTTTGCAGATCGTGTCTTAAACTACTGGACAGTTTCAGTGTAACAATAAGACAAGAAGCAGGTGTGTGTGTCTGTGTCCTAATTCAAACAAGACATCATGTGAATTCCCTTTTCTGCAGACAGGAATTTGAGAAAGACCAAGGCACTCGACTTCTACATCAAATACTGTTGTACATCAAATTTTCAGCAAATACCACTGCTACTTGCGAATATACAGTTTGATGTGATTTTTTTGGGCTTCGGTTATGAGTTAAGTGTAATCTAGTAACTCCAAAAATTCTGACAACACAAACACAAATGCCCATTCCCACAAAGTACTGCTCAACAGTACAGCACATACAAACCAGTAAGAGTTCTGACCTTGAAATGTTGGCGTATGTAACCAGTCATGGCATTATATAGTTATAAAGTTAGTCTGAAAACATCTACATTAAAGAGGTTTTATTTTCATTCTTGCAAAAAGGTCTATTTGATATACTGACTCCTACAACTGTTTCACCATCAGTTAAATAAAGTACATAGATAAAACACAGTGTTGGATGTGTTAAGACAAAGATTTGTGACTGATATCAGAGTGTAAAAGTGTATATGATACAGACAGAGGTATGGTTTTTGATAGTAGCAGAGTGGTCCCCACATTCACTGTTTTACACATCACTAAAAGCCATCGTGTTCCCGTTATTTTTGTTTTGTTTTTGATTCATTCTTTTTCCACCTGTTGTTTGACCTTTAGGCCTTCTCCAGTGACTTATAGTATTCCTTCAACACCGCCCAGGCCTTTGGTGCCATGAATCCGTCAGGAGGATTTTCTCCCTCTCGGGCCATCTTGCGCATGCGTGTGCCCGAGATGAAATCATAATCCTGATGGCTACAATAAAGAAAAATAAAAAAAAAAAGAGGGGAAAAAGGTTTTGATTAAAGATGCTTATCAACAGCGCTGACAAAACGTGCCAACAACAGCCATCATGGTTTACAATCAGATGTTGGGTTCATTGTTGCGTGGGAATTTTTCTCTTACCAGACTCTGAATTTTATATGCTGACCATTTCTGGCAATAGTTTAGGAATGTATTCATTAATTTCATGAGTTGGATTTTGTTAAGATGCTTGCAAACTTACTTGCCTCTCGGTTACTTTCCGTATATACAGTGGTGGAAAAAAGTTTTTGGACACCCCATGCATCTGTGATACAGTTGTGGAAATTATTAGACCACCCTTGTTTTCTTCAATTTCTTGTTCATTTTAATACCTGGTGCAACTAAAGGTACATTTGTTTGGACAGATATAATGATAACAACAAAAACAGCTCATAAGAGTTTAATTTAAGAGCTTATATTAGCCATTTTCCATGTTTTCTTGATAACCAAAATCGCTTCAGTTCTTACATCAACATCTATGGCATTGTACTGACAAACAGTGCTTTTAGGCATTCCATGTTTTCTTTGCTGTCTGTTTTAGTCACATGATACACACGGGAGTTACTACTTCATAGCATAACCATTGTTTTTGATGACTTTTCATGGTCTAATAATTTTTTCCGCGACTGTATATTGCATTAAGAATCACTCTTATTGTTCCATTCTCCAAACCCACTTGATCCTTCTGCACATGCTCTGATCCGACGAGGTCAAAACTGGATGTTTCAGCAAGATAATGAAACACATCCAGGCCATGACATGTTGAAACTGTCAAGAATTTAGTTTTATGTTTTCTTCTTAACAAAAAAAATCATTTTCATCTGGTTGTGTCTGATATGACCGCGCCTTTTGAAACACACAAAAAAAGATTTTTTATGCAAATATTTCATGATAATATTTGAGTAAAATGTTAAGGGTGTCTAAACTTTTATCCACTATTGCACTACTGACAATCATTGAGGACTCTGAACTCACTGATTCTGTTTTTGAGTGAAAGGATAACGTAAACTTAACATTACCAATCTCTAAATCTGACACCTGTCACAATTGCTGAAAGTCGGAATAATTATTTTAAGGAGGACTTTGTGCAGGCAGATACCCCAGGTAAACAACTCTACCATCAAACTGTCGGTCACCTCTTAATACGGAAAAAACATGGCTGCTTCACACTTCAAATCAAGTACTGCAATTCTGGAAAAATCAAACATCATCCCATCTTTTCCAGTTATTGGACTAAGGAGTTGTCCACACTTTTGTAAGGACTCTTGGCTGTGTTTCCCTTCACCGTCTGTGACTGACAGCATCTCACGGCACCTTGAGTTCACTTGGTTTGGAAAATAGTTTCTATGAAGTACAGTGCTCGTATCTGAACAGCGCTGAGCAGAGAACTGGCAGAAGTTCATCATGTCTTCATCAGCCCCATCTATAAATTACTGTCAAGAAACTTTGGCCTATCAGACCAAACTGAGCTCACATTCTGCTTGTCAATATTCTGCTACTTGTGGAGTACAGTTTCAAATTGCTATCACATGACAGAGCAAATGTTGCGGCTCGGTGCCACTGGAAATGCTGAAGAAGACCCAGCAGTTACTCGTGGCGTGAGGTAAAGGAGCTCTGGGCAAATTCTTCAGAGAGCATTTTTATACAGTGTCAAATTAGAAACAGCTTGCTGTGATGCGAGCCATTACACTTGAGGAAAAGACTTGAGGGTATTGCTGGTGATTAGGCTAAGCATCCATATTCCTCCTGAAATTTGGCAAAGGCCCCTGTCAGCGTGCATGAGGGAAAGGAATGCCGTAAGCCTGAGTGATGACTGCAGCTTTTGGGAAACTAGTAATCCTCTTGCATTTGTTCTCAAGCTGTAGCCTTGAAATACTGGTCATACAAAACAATAGCGAGATTTTTATAAGAAAAATACTGTAAATGTGGGGTTTTCCTGTAAAAAGCAGGGCTTAGTGATGTGTTTATACATATGCTTACTATAAGGCAGTCAGATCCTTTTATAATGACTTGAACAAACTTCAAGAATGTGCTATTTTAATGCCCCTTCACTAAAAAAAAAATCTCAGTTGCCATCTTTTTTCACTTATCCCATAATAGCAGAGCAGTAGATGGTGGTTAATTTTTATTTATTATTATTATTATTATTTTTAATAATAAACCCATTTCCTTTATCTGAAGGTGAACCAGAAAATACTCAGAAAATGTTTGCCAAGTATTTCCATCAGAGCAGTAAAACTACTCACTGGGCGGTCACAGTTCAAAACCAAAGAGAGACTAAAATTAAATGTTGATAATATTTTAAAATGTGCCATTTTTAGTAACACTTTGACCTCCCTTCGTACAAGTACTAGATGTTCCCATTCCACAAATTGCTTTGGACTCAACATCATAAATATGCATCATGGAAAACAAAGCAAATCTTTTGATTAGCCCAGCCAGATTTAGTTTTAACATTCCTCGCCAGACAGAGCTACGGTTGCGTAACCTGATGGCGGAGGCTGCATCAAATCCGGAGAGAGGCAGTGAGATTGCATGATTGTTGTTAGTCATCTTGTGCGGTGCCCATATACAAACTTTAATTAATGTCAGCTCTCTGTAATTTCTGAAAAACTTCAAAGCTCTTAGTGATCTGCAAAACCTTTTAACTGTTTAAGAAATAATTCCCATTATTTTTGGCCTGCCATGTTCCCTTAGATTGAAGAAATGGGGGGCACATCATAGATGAAAGCTTAATAACTAATTAATTTAGAGAATGTAATTTCTATTCAGGTTGTTGGGACAAACTGGCCCAAATGTGAAGTTTTCTTCTGAACTATGTTGAGAATTTGAGGTATTTCCTGAAGTGTGAGTCAGCAGCGGAGCTCTATTTTAATTAAGACTGTGGAATAAAACACCTGGTGATATTGGATTTACATTCAGACGTTTTAGAAAAGCACTACTCAATCGAGTCATGGGTACTTACTTTTTGGGATCATAGAAGTCCATGGCTCTTTTGACCTTGTTATAAGCAGCTACCTTGAAGGGCACTATCTCCAGGGTGATGAGGCCCGGTGCCATGGTGAGGACCTTGGCTCCATGAGTGGGCTCGTACAGGTCCTTCCCTGTGTCAGGGTGGGGCATGCCTGCAGGGTCACGACCCACAATGTAGAAGTTGGCACCAGCCACCATGCGAGCCCTGCAATGCCACTGAACCTGCAGTCAATTACATAACAAAGCAGAGAAAAACAAAGTATGTGTGAATTTCTGGAGTATTTTATTTCTATGGCAATGTTAAAAATGTTTATATATACATATTTGCAGACATATTTGCAGATCAGAAACAAGAGAAAAACTGAATCTTTCTTTTCTGTTGAACACAGCGTATTCATAAGAATATTTTTGTGCCAAAATGTGTATGATTAATCTAGACAAAATATTATTCATTCAACATAGTACACAAACATTTAAAATATGAGCATTGAGGGTGAGTGATCTGATGATCTCATGTTGTGAATGATCCTAATTTGTTATGCGCTCAGCTATTCACAGGAATTAAATAGTTTTTTATTAAAGAAATACATAAATAAATAAGTGTGACGGCTAATCTTCCCCTAAAATTAATTTTAAATGAGTCAATTACTAGTATATTTTACAGAAGGCGCATTATTTGGAGCATTAATATTGCAAGGCACGCAACATTTACATCTTCCTTAAAAGATTCTTTGAAGTGAATAAGCACTAAAAACATTACGTTATTTAACTTGGAACAGTGGGAATTTGTGAAACATGTTTTGCCATCAAAAAAGAAAATTAAAAAATACAAAATAAAAATGTAATGACTGAAAACAAGTGCATATCCACTCTACAGCAGTATATGAACAACTTTGTGAGGGAAAATATGTCAAATAAAAAATTACAGCTATCTGACAAGCTCATAAAGAGCCAAAAAAAAAAAAAAAAAAACCTGCCAGAAAAACTGTCTAAGCGAGTGATTTCATAAGGAATCACCTTATGATGGTAACTCGGTGAAATGGTGGTGCTGCTGTAACTTTAAGGACAGCATTTTGTTTAGTGCACAATTAAAAGAATGTGTATGGTGTTTAGTTCATCAATCAGCAGATCTGTTTAATATTTATTCAAGCCATTGCCAAATGCTTAAAAAATATTCAAAAATTATGCAGAAGGGCAGATTTTGTTTAGGTCTGTTAAAAACAAGAGCTATCACTCATTGCCTAATAGCATCAGTTGTAACCGTAAGAGCCAGTCCAAAAGCCCTACAGAGTAAAATCAGTAGACCAAAACCACCTCTACACAAGTACAACCATCCAGTCTCAAACATCTGCTGCCATACAAATTGAACAATAAAATCAATATAAGCTCTACACATCTTTTTGTTTCCCATTATCAAAAACTGCCAAAACTCTAAACCGCATCTTGAAAGTTACTAACACTGCTGGTGCCAAATAAATATTCTTGCCCATGGAGTTTGCATCTTTAGATTAAATTTAGGCTGTGGTTGAGCCTTGACTGTGTTGTTCAAAGACACTCCCTCAGAGATGAACAAAGGCTGCAGACACTCTGATTGAGAGGAAGACCAAAGTTCACTTTTATTAAGGAGTAACAAAAGAGAGGCTTCCTAAAACTCCCATTCAGTTTTACAAACTGATTCAATTCATATCCACCAGCCTCCAATCTGCTCTCAATAATGTACGCCATAGCTTTCCCATTATCGTAAGTGAATGATTAAAAGATTCCCAGCTACACAGCTACGCTCAGTCACACGGAGAGGTTTCTGCATGGCATGCTAACACTAAACAGAGTGCCTCAAGACACTTGTTAAACCCCTTTCCTGCCATTTTTCACTCTCAAAACTCTGCAGACACCAAATTTATGGCAGTCCTCCTCCTCCTCCCTGTCTGTTGTCATTATTCAATGCTGCAGCCATATTTTTTGTAGTTAGTTTTGAAGAAAATATGCTTCCTGTTTTAACTAAATCTCACATATGTGACTGAACACAGCAGTCTTGCTCATCTTTACCTCAGTTGGCCCAGCATACATCATGGGTGAGGGAAAGATAGCCACAATGGTGGACTCTGGGTTGAGCACGCCCTCCTCCAGTACAGCAGCATGCTGCTTCATTCGCCACTGCAGGGGCACATCATCATCTTTGGTCCAGCCTCCCAGTGGGTGGAGCAGCAGCACAGGCCGGCGGTATCCTCTCTCAATAAGACGCTTGTGGGTGTCCTGCATCAGAAGAGCGTGGCCATTGTGCACAGGGTTACGGAGCTGGAAGGCAAAAATGGCATCTGAACAAAGACAGGAGAGGAAAGATTTGTTGAACTTGGACAAAAACCATTTGTCGAAAAACAAAAGGTTGCAAAGTAGCCAACAATGATTAAGCAGCTAACTGGCAAGCCTCTGGATCTACAAACAGTACGGACAGAATTACACTCTGTTCGTACTCTTCATCACTGGACAGACCACCAGGATGAAGATACCAGCAATCCAAATTCAACTGCTTTGTCTTTGTACCAGCAGGAAACGAAATGAAACTCAGCTGAGCTCCAGACACAGAGCAGACAGCAGAGCACAGCCACAGGCCACAGTGATATGGAGACCAGCATTAAGTTATATTGTACTGCAGTGAAACTTATTGCAATTGTTAGATGAAATTCCCAAAATCCTTTAGTTAAGGAGGCAACGGAATAAATTTATCTTTAACAGGCGCCTCCTCTGTTTTCAGCACTCACTCAAATCACAAATTGCTGAACAAACAACAAAGAATGTAAATTGTAGGCAATAAATACTCAGTTGAAGACCCTATGTGACCAGATTTTTCATCTATTTTACATGAATGGTAGTAAACCTTTGCATTTGTTTTCAGGGGTTCTATAACTGTCTTTAGTTAAAGTAATTCATTCTTGTGGCATACACTTGACAACCAGGAATACTTCAATTTAACACTTAGTATTATTTTTATTTAGTTTTTTGATCCTGCACTCCCCATCCTGTTTACAGCAAAAAATCCTCTTAAGGCACTTATAGTAAATATTATACTATAAAATAACTAAATGCTATAATGCAGAGAAAAACTTAACAAAAATCCCATTTAGGTGAAGAAAAGTTTATTCTGTATAGTCTGCCCTTCAGTTGGTTGGTGGCCCCTATCACGGTTATTAAGTCATGGGTATTCATTGATTCATTGAATCAGAGCTCAAATATCATAACGGTCCTGAACAGAAGGAAAATGGTCCAGGTCCTGGTGATTTCCCTACTGTGCCTCTAACTGCTCTAAGTCTGAGAGATGACAGTGTGTTCTCTCCTTTTAAAGAAAAAGGGAGGATAGGAGTTTATAAATATTATGACTTTACTGTCTCTCTAAAATTCTTTGGTTCAACATGTCATCAGTGTATTAGTTCTGGCAGTAAAAGGACCAACATAGTTTGGCCCCATACCTGCGTTCATTTCTTTAAACTTCTGTTTGAGCTCAGTAGGTGTCAGCCGGTATTGGTCAAGCCCGTCGTTCCAGTAGATCCTGTCCAGGACCTGCAGGTCTCCACCGACAAGCCAGTCCCCACTTTCCATCACCATCTGAAAAAGGAGCCACAATGGTCATGACAGTGAATGCAACTCAAACATAATCCAGACCTAAGACTCTGTGGTCCATAAAACCTTCACTGTGCTGGACCCCAGCCAATGTGAGCTCTAATAAAACTCCCCGGTTATTACCCAGTTGCTGCGGGGACACACCGGCGTAAATCAAAGCCTCTATGTGTCATTAAACAGTCTGCAAAAGTCTAGTGTGACTTCTCTTCTGCATTTGGCCATGGCTACTCTCTAAATATAACTTACAAAGTCTGTATTTCACAAGAAAACCTGGAGATGAGCTCATGATCACTTGGGTGCGTTTTCCTCTCATGAGATTCATTTAACAATGTCACAGATGTGGTCAAGATACAGGTGAAGACTGATATTTTTCAGGCAATATGCGTAGTCTGCCTATGGTGGTATTTATGAGACATTAGCTAGAGTTACTGAAAAGCCTAACCTGTGTGATGTTAATATGATACAAAGTGACAATTCTCTACAGGCTGTGCAAAATAGAAGCTCCAGGACTAAAATGGAAAGAACTACAAATAAAGGCCACAAATGAAACCTGAACTGCACAAGAACAGCAAAAACCTGATGTGGATTGAAAAAAAAAAAAACCATTTAATCTACCGATGTCACTTATTTAATTGAGAGGAATTCAAAGATCTTTGTTAACCATACTTTCCAGACACACTGTTTTCAATTTGATCTGGCAGATCTATCAGAATTTCCCCTATCAGAAAGTTCTCAACTGTAGAAGTTAAGATGTGATATGATCAATAACCTCTTGGCTCCTGTTGTTAAAAGTTTTCAGGAGTTTCAGGATCATGTTGCGATTTGTTTTCCACGGTCCAATTAATCCATCCTGTCTACTGCTGGACCAAGACGAGTCATGAAAGATGCTTAACAGACTCATTCTTTGGAGAGATCAACAGCACAGACAAGTTGCAATTTATTTTCCTAACATAAGTGAATGGAAAATACAAAGCGTTGCATGGATATTCAAAGAAGCAGGCCTTCATGTACACATGTGCTCTGTTGCAGGGCATGTGCCCTTCGACTTCACATGTGAAAGGGCCTTAACCAAATAAACCGCCGCTACACCATAGTTTCCGATGAAGGGGGCTCCTGTCTGACTGACAGACAGGTAAACAGGAAAAAGTGGATTAACTATGTATAACGCGAAGCAGGTCATTTCTGGTTGGAAAGAGAGGGAATAAAAAAGCTGTAGCTACCAGCTCAGAGGTGTGTTGACAGACTGGCTCCGGAAAGGGGAGTTAAACATACACTTATGTATACATACACACAGTCTTTAATGAGTGACACCTTAATCACAGCAAGCTGAACACACATGCTAAGCTATGACAGGTTAGAGTGGATAAAGAATGACAGTCGTGGAAATACAAAGTACTCAGCATGTGTTTAAAGCCAGCACTCCAGCATCAGGTGTTGAGGAGTTAGAGAGACTCTAATGCATTTTAAACAAAGAGTTAGGTCTGATTTGATCATAAACATGGTGAGAAAACTTTAAAAATTACTGCCAAATTGTACTGAAATGATGAGACAGCTGTTGTCCTAAGTTAATGGCAATCTTATTCCAGTCAGTGCATTTTTAGCAAAGGGCTTTAAAATGAGCCAGTGAGGTTTAAGTTTGAGCCCAGGGAGTTGAGAGCTCTAGATAGAGAGACTCTTTGTTTTGTCTCATACTTTTGCATGTCCAACCCACTGCAGTAAGCCTATAAACAATAGAGTTTTAAATTAGCTAAAGCCGCTGTTTTGCAAGTACAAGCTGATGCTGCTTCCTGTGGGGTGTGCAGGATCATTTCAGGACGTTATCTCGCCACTGAGTCTACCTGAGCCCCAAAAGCAGTTCGATAGCAGACAGATGGAAACAATTCCCGGGTATATTTGGAGAGGGCTTGGCTGAGCGGAAAGGTGGAAGCTGGCAAGGACTCCACCACAGTACAATCTCAAACACATTTGGTGGAGGCTGAGCGAGAGACTCAGCATCCAAATATAACACCTGCAAAATGAGGGTGGACCAAAAAGATCAAGTGATTACACTGGGCGTCCTGACAGAGCGAGAAAAGATCCACTCCCCCCACCTATTCAGTCTTTCCATAAGCAATGTGAAAAGGCCAGCTCGGATCTGTGTTATATCAGTGTTGAATCCAGGGAGGCGGTTTGCTTTCACATGCAGAGTGTTTATCACACAGCACACTCAGACAGACTGTCTGGAGCTCTGCAGATGCTGCTCAGTATTTTCACCAAGGCTGAGAGCCTTTTCTATATCATGGACAAAATATTAGCCCTGAACATCATCACAGCTGAGTCTCTGCAGGTTTAACAAGTTCCCTCTAAGACTTTTACAAACTGTTTAAGACCATTATTAATGCAATGTCTGTATTTGAAGTCCAGGGAGATTCCACTTTTAATGTATATCCAAACTGGAGCTGCAGAAATTAACACTATTAGTGCAAAGTGGGCCATACTGAGGTTGAACTTCAGTGAAGATAAGAATAAAGAACTATATTGGGTGATGGCAGGCATTTACTTTTATTCTGACTTCCTATACAAGTGTTGTTACATTTGTAATTTGAGCATTTTATTGCAAAAGGATTAGGGTTTTTTGTTAAATTTGTTCACTGCAACAACATTCTGAAGCTTGTGTTCATTGCACAATTTTAACTTATTTCCTTCAGAAGTGGGTAGTATTTGATGAGAAGGATTTAGATGACATACCATTTAGCATGCTCCCTGTACCAGTTTGCATTACTTGTTTTTGGTCTCATGTTGATTTTGTTTTGTTGTTTCCTTTTAAATATGTTTTCCACAAAAACATAATGTAATTAATTCCGAGGACCTCTCTAAATCATATTTAAGAATTTTAATGTGGGGACCGTGTCACGGACACTGACTGACCTTGATGTAGGGGTGGTCCTTACAGGTGGTGCCCCACTGCCGAGCGCAGCGCTCCTCTTTGCGGTGTTCGTAAAACTCAGGATTACGAAGTATAGCCACTCGTCTGCCCTCGTAAACCAAAGCCATGGCGGTCACACCATCCAAGCGCTCTTTGTCAGCAGTAGATATTGGCAGAACCACAGGCACAGACAGGTTGATGACACCACCTAGAACAACAGAAATATGACAATTTGCTTATTTTTTGTTTTACATACTTATCAGTGATTGTCTTTGGGTTTTATAGCTTTGAAGATGTACATCTAGATTTAATTGACTTTGTAGTTTACACAATAGTCAAAATAACCCAGATAAAACATAATAAATGAACACAGTACAAATAAGAGGATAGTGAGACCTAATATACTACAAAAGGAATAATAAAGTTAAACGTATAGAGCACATCAGCTCAAGTATTCTAGTCAAATGTCCACTTTGTACCCTCTTAGGCTTTAAAAAATATTCAACTTAACCACAGACTATGCTGGATCTCCAAGGCAGCAATTTAAGAAGCTAAATGAGAAAAATCCGTTCTTAAGTGAAGCTGGAGCTCGACCTTTCCTCATTTCTGATTTGAGATGTGTAGCGACAGCCTTCTGTCGACGGGCTCATTTTGCCGTCCAGTTTGATGGGCACGCTTTTCACATCACGTCAGATCAAATACTTCCCCCACCTCCCTCTGGACCCTCTCATGGTCCCCTCTGTCACAGTGTACAGCCCACAGCTGGTTTCAATAAAACACACACAACTAATGTCCAAGTGAAGGAGGCACAAGCTTAACTTGGATTCCTGTTTATTTTTGCTAAATATTTGATTATAGTGCAATTCCTAACCACTTTTACTGCTATAGTTAGACCAACGGGCTTGTTCACTGTGATATTATTCCTTCATTGTTAAAATCCTGGAAGGAAGTGAAAATGGATAAATGGTGGTGTATGGTATCAATCAATACAGGAGCCTCTTCCTCTGTGTTCCTTTCCCTCAGGAAAACGGAATGAAGATATTTCACATCTATATATAATTCTGTCTCTGTCCAGCCCCTTAGCTTTCTAAAGTTAGTTGTCTTCTTGACCACTGAACATGAATCATCTGTGATTTTCCACCCAAGAATCCAATGGTTTATTATTCATTGAGGACAACAGATATAATCTAGGCCTGTCAGAATCAGAAAAAGAAATATAGCCTGTGTTTAGTTAACCTTTAGGTTTTGGGGGTTTTTTTGTCATGTGTACCAAAGTATTTGGCACCAAAACACACAAATGGGCTTAGTAATATATGAGTAATAAAATCAAATTGACTTTTTCTTGGAATTTCAAACTATACAATGAAAATTGCTGTAATTACACAAAGTTCTTCTACACCCAATAAGATATTGAATCCTGATCCCTGGGGATCTATTGTGTCACCAACAAAATATAAAACATTTTTATTATTGAAAACCTCAATTTAAATCAGCTTTGCTCCTGATTATACAGTCCTGTCAAAAGTGTTGACCAGCAATGCGATCACACAGTCTACTTATTCAGCCTACAAGTACACCCAACAGTACATAATGTGTACTGCAATTTGCAAGGGACATGCAGGGAGCAACGGTCAATTTAATTTAATGCATCATTTAAACAAACTATAAAAATGTTATTGGGAGTGAAGTGGAAAAAAAACTATATTAGAGAGAACTGAAAAAGATTTGAGGTTTAAATGACGTCAGTAAACACTTGAAAATGTTGAGTGAACCCTATGGATAAACTAGAATGTCATAAATCACTGTTGGTACATCTTAGTGTTCAAAGTGCTTAATCTGTAGAAAAATAAAGTCATCTACAAAGTCTAAATTTAAGTATAATGTGACAAAAATCTGTCACTGTTGAAACGCCTCCACAGTCACTTCACAATGCTTGCTGATTTAGCTTTTGTAAAACATAGTAAAGATAGGATTTGCAATGTTTTTTAGTTGTTTTTCCCAAATAGAAACAATTTCAAAGATCTTACCATCAAGCAGACAGTCAAAATGAAGACACTGTAAATATTCTCTCTCTCTCATAAACCCGTTCAAAGGCGTGGCCCATCCTTCAGCCAGGACCTGCACCCACTGCATGTCCACCTGGAGATCATACACAGTCACTTACACTACGTTCATGTTAAAACAATACATGTGAAGCTATCAGAGAATACATGAATGACTGTGATAGTGCTCCACATAAACTCGAGAACAAGCAAAGAATATCAGTGATTATTTATTTTTAATGAAGCAGTGATTCACATATAAGCACAATAGGCACCTTTCCAATTTGCACTGCAGGAAGAGTCTCAGCATCAGCCTTCGCGAGGTCCAATTTGTTTTCCTGAACGTACAGCTCTTTCACTTCATAGGAAGCATCAACAGGAACTATATCCTGAAAATTAAAGAAATGTCAATAACATTCATATGAATAAATCATCTACATTTTTCATATAACAAGACCTTGTTGAAGACTTGAACTACTGTACCGACACTGTGTGGAAACAGAAACAAATGTGAGCCATCACTGCCCCCTAGTGGCATAAACACTAAACTTCAAGCTTCCATGAGTCTTCTCAACTACTGTATTTTCACAAGATTTCTTCAAGTATAGGATCTTTCACATTTTGAGTAAAACTCCTCCCATTGCATGACTTAAAAAAAGTGCCACAAAGTCACCAAAGGGCTGAGATGGGTGTGATGAGAGGCTGAAGTGTAACAATAGTTATTTAAAAATATCCACAAAGAATCACAAGGCATTGACAGACTTGCCTGACAATATTTGAAGCTGAACTGCTCAGCCAGTATTGTATTTTAACTTGTATTACTATATAAATTTGGTGTTTCAGTGTTTGACCTGAACTAAACTAACTAGCATATGAAAAGGTAACAGACATCTTTTTTTTTTCTGACCGATTTACATGGTTTAGAATAGAGCAATATAATACCTTGGTTTCTTTTTGGCTTAAGATTATTTCAAAACAAGAAATGGGTAATTTTCACTTAAGAAAGGCAGATTTTTTTAATGTATAATATCACTAATATTGATACATTTCCTAACAATTAGGTCACAGAATTCAGTTTACAGCTCAAACACACATTGTTTCGAATCACTATAAAAGTAGCATAACCACTAAAATTACAAAAATAATCTTAACATGTTTCAAACAAAATGTTTCCCCTCACTCTCTCCTGAAGCAGATCAACAAGTTGTTGTATGCACTCATTCACACTGCAGGAGTCAGTCTTCAGCACCAGCTCAGGAGCCTCTGGCTTCTCATACTCAGAGTCAATCCCAGTGAAGCCTGATAAAAAGAAAGAACACAATACATCAAATGTGCACTATTTTCTATACCACACACTAAGCACAGCAATACAGCCATCATTTTTGGCATTTTTTACAACCCCCAATTAACTAATGGTTGCACCAGTGTTAAAAATAACATCTTCATCCATATCACAATTAACTGATGTCAAAATTTAGCAGAATCACAGCCACGAAATGTTTATGTCACACAAAATGTGACTTTAGTTGAAATGATTTGTTTTTAGGGATACAATGATTAAAATGGTATAAGTGATGCCAATACCGATGTTACTCTCTGTTTCTGTATTTTGTTTTTGTTGTTAATTTTTCAACCTTAACATAAAAAAATTATAACTATAGAAACTGTTATTATTTTAAAGGCTTTAATACATTTGAAACATTGCATTGATCATTACAAACAGAAGCCAGACTTAATAAATGATGCACTTTTTAACTTGCTCATTTCTGCACACTGAGTTGCTTAAATATTTTCTCTATCAAACCTTTTTGATGCTAAATCACAGAAGGGAGTTATTTGACCCAACTCCTTGAGAACTATTAGGAAAAGACTTAAAGTATGTGCCCCCATGTACACGAACCTATGGAAACAGTGTTAAATATACTCTACCTCTTATTTCGCCTGCTCTGGCTCTCTTGTACAGTCCCTTCACATCTCTCTGTTCACATACATCTAGTGGAGCATCCACAAACACCTCAAAAAACGGCAGCCCGGCAGCTTCATGGATCTTCCTGGCATTGAGGCGATCCTGACAGATAAGAAATAAAAAACAAAATGAGACACATAAATAACTTCAAGCATAAGGGAGTCTGAAATTATGCCATGTTATGCGGCACCAAATAAATAAAGGTTATATTCAAAAAAACACAAATCAACTTCTCTACAGCAGGAGGAAAATCCCTCGTCTCCACATCTGTTTTTTTTTTTTTTGTTTAAACCGCTGACACTGTCTTTGGAGAGCCACTCACCCTGCTGTAGGGAGAGATGAAGCTGGCAATGCAGACCAGCCCTGCATCAGCAAAAAGCCGGGCCACCTCAGCAATGCGTCTAATGTTCTCTTCACGGTCTTCTGGGCTGAAGCCCAGGTTCTTATTCAGCCCCTGCCGGATGTTGTCACCATCCAGGGTGTAACAGGGAATCCCATGACATACCAGGTACTCCTCCAAAGCCATACTCACTGTGGTCTTCCCCGCTCCAGACAAACCTTGCCCAAGAGGAAAGCAATAATGGTTATGCAACTTCAAGCTACATCAGAAAAAATTCTGAACATGTTTTTAGAAACTGTTGACATTTGTGCAAACTTACCAGTGAGCCAAACAGTGCATCCTCTGAATCCTCCTCTTGTGCCCACAACCTGCCCACGTTTATTTCTGCTGACATGATGTGCTTGATAGGTGACATTAGTTGCCCGTTGCATCCCCTGAAGTGATTTAAGAGTTTCTGTCAATTCAGCCTAGTAAAGGATAAGTATTGTATACCTTCTTGTACATATAGCCACAGGTAATATAGATAAAAGTTAGACTGGAGATTCAAATGAACTGATCACAAATTTCCCTTAAAGTCTGAAATACATTGGGCAATAGACCCTAAAAGTTAAATCAACTGATCAGATTGTAGCCTAATTCTCTTTATGTTTTATCAATAAATAATTTTGTCTGTGACAAAAGACGACAGATGTTACGTTACATGTTATATAATTTTTAATCCTTGAAAACCCAAAATACATGCAGTTTACTGCCATATAAGAAACAAATACTTCAAAGATGTAATGTTGTTTTACTTGATAATAATATTAAACAAATAACATATCATAAACAATCTATTTTCTTTAAACCACCCCAAGTACTAATCATTTTATTTCAGTTCAGTGTGCATAACTATTACAGCACCGGTTACAGCAAACAATGATAAAAGCTTTACTTAATCTATTTTTTTTTTACCCAATTAAATACATATTTGTTCAGTTACTTAATTCACTTAAATAAAAAAAATCATTCCAAGTATTTCTCTATGTAGATGTAAGTTGACTGACAACAGAGAGGAAAATCAGACTGTGTAAACAGTGTTTGCTGATTCGTAGCCTAGTGTTATCACAGCTCTAAGGACACAGAATAAACAGTGATTCATTTCCACTCGGTGCTTTAGCAGATACCAGTCTAGCTACTGTACAGTCCGGCTCTGCTAGCCTTCACATGAACCGTTAGCTTCACTGTACAACACTATGGCTAAGCGGTTTGGCTAGTCACACCGTTAGCTCGTAAGCAGCAGGTTAATGGAGGTGCTGGTGTGGGGACGTGGCTGTCGACGATGTGAACACAACTTAACAAACCGTCAAAAAAAAAAAAAAAACTCACCCAGCTCTCGGCGGCGTTGCCCAGCTTCTGTTTTTTATTAGAGTTTCCGTATGTCTCCATGTCCGGTAGCAGGCAGCGTCTCAACCAAAAAGGCTAACCCAGCTGAACGACACAAAACAACTAACCGCTAGGCTCTTTACTTACCGGACCAGAACAGGTATTGTTAGGTTTTTGGTTTTTTTTTTTTTTTTTTTTTTTTTTTTTTTTTGGACAGGTATCTCCAGTGAATGGAGGAACCCGGAGTCTGGCACGACAACCGGGAAGAGCTTCCCCGACAGCCACGTCACCGGGGACGGCGTGACGTACTTCCGCCGTGAAAACACCGATCTGAGGTCAGTTTGGTTTGAGTAACATTTACAGAGTTAAATGACTCAACTGATCTGCACTGATACCAAAACACACCATTTTCATTAAAATACTTTAAGGATTTAATGAAATTTAATAATTATATTTTTACATAGCTGTAAATATATAAAACAGCAACAACAGGGGGAAAAATCACAGAACGAGACTAAATATAGTTATTAGATATATTATTATAATTAATGTTTATATTTTACAAACGAATTGAACAGAATGTAATTGCCACTATTCAACTAATAAATAATAAACACACCAGTCTGTCCTTCAGTCGGTTTTAATATAATGATTTCAGTAAATGACACCTTTTTTTTTTATTTTTAATGAGTAGTTACAAGGCGATGCTTTGCTGATTATAGGATAGTTTCTGTGAATTAAAGGGGATGCTAGAACATGATGAAAGATGGAGGCTGGATGAAGCGGAGAATATGTGGGTTTTGGGGAGGAGCGCTCCCTCAAAAGCCAGCAGCTCTGTGGTGTAAACATAGCAGTCCAGTGTGAGCAGCGATCCAACAGGACGCAGCATCTGGGAGTCAGTGTGCAAGTACAGGAAGAGACAGCAGGAGGCCCGACTGAGGCAGGTAGGATGCTATGAACGATGCAACATGTGCTTGGAAATATGCATGGATCACTAGGCTGTCTGCTATGTATGTTATGTATGTTGGGTTTTATTTCACCTGCCACTATCTGATGTAACCAGATTCAGTTTCATACTCCTCCTGATGACATCCAACTTTTGTTAAATCAATCCTGCTTGTGCAAAAATACAAAATGGAAGCTTTTTGTTTTCGTCTCCTTCTGTAGCATAATCTGTGCATTCTAAGACATGTATAGTAAAATCAGATAAAAAATCTACAGGAAAAAGTTTGGTCGGAGGTTTTAAAGAGGAGCCGCACGTAAATGACGTCAGTTATATACAGCGTATTTACCACAGTACTGTTGCATGGTGTAAACAGCAAAGAAGACAAGCTGTGTCAAATGGGATTGCGTTTATATGAAAATCAACAAAAATCTGAGTCTGGTATAGTTGGATCGTTATTATGTTTCTGCTGTCAGCTCCAAACTGCAGTAGCTTTGATTGAAAACGAGGGACTTAATTACAGGATTGGCAATGACCTGTTGCCCCACCCAGTAGCCTCATATGGCACATGGAGTTTAACCCTGTGTGTGGGGCCACTACACCCCAAAAGTAAACTTCAAAAACCGACTGTTCCACACAAAACCCATGTGACATCCCATTTGCCGCCCTGTAATATATGGGAGCGTCCCATCCCATCCTGTCTTGAACCTGACATTACAGCCAGGATCCACCCCACATGTGGTTTTAAGGCTCCCAGAAATGTGGAGGGGCTCCATCCACAGTGTGTGTGTGTGTGTGTGTGTGACCAGTTTGCCATATGCCAAATAAAATGTGATGTTTTTAGTTTAAGAAAATACAACACAATATATTTGTTCTGTCCGCAAAGAATACACAGCCTATTTGAGTGAGTTGACAAACAGCTTTTAGACCGTGAACAAGTGTTTTACAGATGTTGAGAGTAAATGAACATCACAGCGGTCGAAGTGAGGTTTTATTCTACTTTTGCATGTTTGTCATGAGTTATTTATTGGTGAAGGAGGATTCAAGTCGACAAAATCTACCTTTTCTTTCATTACTCCATTACCACTAAAGCAAAACAGTAGAAGGTAATGAAAGTACACCCTTTTAAGTATTTCATTTTGTATCACTACTTCACTCATTTCAAGGGTATATAGTATTGGCTACATGTACTGTATACTCCTAACTTTACAACTACTTGTTTCAGATTTAATCCAGTCAGTTTCAATGTAAGATTCTCAAGAACTACCTTCTTACGGATTAACTGCTGCTTGCACAATGATACTTACTGTACATATTAATGAATCAGTATTAAGAGTTAAAACTGAACACATTCGCTTCATAATAATGCGTTCTAGGACTTTTTGTTAGATAGATAGATAGATAGATAGATAGATAGATAGATAGATAGATAGATAGATAGATAGATAGATAGATAGATAGATAGATAGATAGATAGATAGATAGATAGATAGATAGATACTTTATTAATCTAGAGGGAAATTCAGTACACATTGCCAGTAACTTATTGCCTAAAGAATAAACTTTCACTTGGAGTAGATTTGAATACATTCTTATAGTATTTTCTACACTTATAGGTCCAGTTATTTTAGAGCAACACTGAAACCCAAAATGAAATGAAAAAGTACATATTTGAATGCATTCTTATAGTATTTTCTTTACTTATTGGTCCAATTATTTTAGAACAACATTGAAGCCCAAAATGAAATGAAAAAGTACATATTTGAATGCATTCTTAAAGTATTTTCTTTACTCATAGGTCCAATTATTTTGGACCAACACTGAAACTCAAAATGAAATTAAAAAATACATATTTGAATGTATTCTTATTGTATTTTCTTTACTCATAGGTCCAATTTTTTTTTTTAGACGAACGCTGAAACCCAAAATGAAATTTAAAAAATACATATTTGAATGCATTCTTTTAGTATTTTCTTTACTTATAGATCCAATTAGTTTAGACCAACACTAAAACCCAAAATGAAATTAAAAAATACATATTTCAATGCATTCTTGTAGTATTTTCTTCAGCTATAGGTCCTATTATTTTAGACCAACACTGAAACTCAAAATGAAATGAAAAAGTACATATTTGAATGCATTCCTATAGTATTTTCTTCAGCTATAGGTCCAATTTTTTTAGACCAACACTGAAACCCAAAATGAAATTATAAAATACATATGATAACGCTATAGAAGTAGTCTGATTTACTACATGAACTCCTCTCTATAGTGTTGCTATTTATTGGAGGGTTGGGCTGTGTCTGATGGGGCTTATTTATATCTCTCGCTTTGATGAAGACAGTCCATATGATGTAAAGAAGAAAATGAGTGGACGGCAATAGTAGTATGTGATTACGAATGTCCCAAAATGGAGTCAAAGCCCTGGTTCCCCTGGAGTAAAATACAGCCTTCACAGTAACTGGGTGGCTTCTCTTGAAATAGCTTGGGTGAGTAGAGGCAGCCAAGTTATCCATTACGGTCTGTGAGCATGTGGAATAAGTTTTTCCTCCAAATTTCCACTACCACCCATCCCTGTTCGTGTGCGGGGTGAACCGGCTGGTGGGAAAACAGTGAGCACTGTACACAGGGGAGGAGGGACCCGGTGGAAAAATAGCCTAATGGAGACAGTCAGCTGGCCTCCCATGTAAAGTGCACAAAGTGTAGACCACCCCCTTTTCATTTCAATGTCACACTAATACTACAACAACAATCCACAAGACCTTACATCCATCCAGAAGATGTTACAGTGTATTGTTTTATTGCTGCTATTCACTTTACTTTCAGAAGACCATAAAAACATTCTGAAAGTCAATTTTGTCAAAGGACTGACTCAGCCCTACTGCCCTCATCAGAAAAAGATGACATTTTGATGGAAGTTTACATTTTCACTGACAAGGAACATGGCATTGTAATTGGCTTACACTGTTTATCTGCTCTTGTTGATCTTGTTTGCCGTTTTGGTCAGTATACGTCATGACTTCTTAAATTCTGTTACACTATAATATTTGTTGCCATCCATCAGTTGCATAACAGAGGGTAAATCAGCTATGGGTTTCTCCGAGGGCATTATACTATTAGCCTTCCTCCCTGGGATTATATTTTCCCAAAAATTGATTCTGTGGAAGTTGATACTTTCAGCAGCTCTCATGCATACAATCATACTCTATTTCAATCTTGTCTTCTGTTGTTGTGCCAGATTTCTTTCCAAGTAAACATACCGTTTTATATGGATCCCAAATGACATTTATTGTGATGCATTTCAGGGCTGATAGCAATACGCAAAAATCCATTAATGGGGCTGTTACAGGCACTAGAAGCCTTTTAGACATGAAAGAATCAAAATGGTCATTTCTATTGTGCTCTCTCAAGTCATTAACTGAAAAGGCTTGTGTGTTTTTTTTTCCTTTTTTTCTTCTTAATTCTGTCTTAAAAACATATTTGAATGTCTATGATGGCTATATGACCGAGGGCTCTGTTGCAGCAAATAATGTTTGACCAGAATATCCCTGAAGACAGGATCATAAAAACATTGTAAGAGAAAGCGTTAAGAAGACTAAAAATGAAAGACTAACTGGATGTCCAAATGGAAGACTGTCTGTGACTCTGCTGAGTGTCTAGGGAAAGGGAAAATGTAACACACACAGTTAACTCACAGACTCAGAGTGGTGTTTTTGATCTAAAATGGACATTTCAGCTAGTAAAGGAAAACATTTACCAGTAAAAGCTCCAGGTCTTGTTCTGCTAATCCCTTGGATATGGAAGAGTGTAAACAAAAGAAAACAAGTCTTCACCTCCTCCCTGTTTCCCATCACAGTTGCCACACAGAAAATCCTAATGCAACAAAGCAATAATTGTTTACTTTTTGTTTTTAAATGAAAAGTCATTAAAGGGGTTTACACCTTCTGAACAATCAAAGTTATTCTGTTAGATCTTTGGAGCTATTTATTACTTTTGTAAAATTTGATAAGTTAAGATTTAATCATTATTTTGTTGTTTTGCTCTGTAGAACACTTTAATTTAGTCAGATTTTAGTTGAGTACCATATTTGTACTGTTATTTTTGTTAATTTGAGTAATGTTTAATGCTTTTGTATTGACATCACAGTTAGGGATAGGACAAGGAAGGGCTCACAGATTTTTACTTGGACAAGAGATGTAGCAGATGCCATTGTCCTGTCTGTATTTCCTTTAAAATAACTTTTAGAGAATGACATTTCTTCATAGAAAATGGATTTCCCTCTCCCTGTGTAAAATTTGATCCTTAGATGCCTCATTGGTTTTTTAATTTTGAGGTAATTATTTTAATTGTAATTTAGTTTGTGGACAAATAGCCTCTATATTTACATTTTGAACATACATAAGGCAGCACAAACCTTAGCTGTGATAGTTATAATCTTGTGCTTTTGTTTTTTCTTCTGACAGGCCCAAAGTTTCAGCCCAAAGGAGTAGGCCTGTGGATGGGCAGTGCAGGCACCAATGGCGTCACAGGAGCTTGTGGATGCAAGAGCCTCTGCCGCTGATCACCCAGGAATGGAGGGTGCAGCGGTGCCCAGCGGTGGTAAAAACTGTCCAGTTCACGCCCCGTCCACAGACGATACAAAGCGGGGGTTTCGGAAAGGCTTGGGGAGGCACAATGACTATGTAAAGATCTCTGTGCCGGACTCCAAGCTCAACCGTTTGCCCATGGAGTGGTGGAAAACAGCAATCGCCTTCTTTTACGCTGGCTTTAACTTGGTCCTGACAACGGTTGTCATCACTGTAGTGCATGAGAGGGTCCCACCCAAAGAAAGCAGCCCACCTCTTCCTGACAAGTTTTTTGACTATATTGACAGGGTGAAGTGGGCGTTTACAGTCACAGAGATCAATGGCATGGTTCTGGTGTCAATATGGCTTATCCAGCTGTTTTTCTTCAGATACAAGTAAGAAGCTTTGTTACAACATATTTTTTCCAAGTAGTATATTTAACCTCCTAAGACCCAGCTATGGGTTTTCTGTCCACATTTATGGACAAGAGTTTCACAACTTTATACAAGAAAAAGAAAAGAAAAAACTCTCCACCACTAAGGACATTCCATAAAAATTTTAAAAACTGCATCTGAAAAAACTGTTGCATCATGATGTTTCCAATATAGGCACTTATTTAATAAAAAAACAAAAAAAGCTTGTACTTTGCTGACATTTCCTGGGTCTCAGGAAGTTAACATAGCCCAAAACCTATCCTATCCTATCCTATCCTATCCTATCCTATCCTATCCTATCCTATCCTATCCTATTCTTTTCTATTTTGTCTATTTTCTGCAGTGCAGTTGATCTTATACGATTGCTGAACAGTAAAACCTAAAGTTTATTTGTGGCAATTCCTGAAATTGTTTTATTTTAACCAAGAGCATCATGAAATCAAATTTCTCACCAGACCAAATCCTAAATTTTGCAAGCACTTAAATTATCAAGTAGAATCTCAGATTGTTGTAGATTTGAGTTGTGTAAAGCATTTCTGAATTCACCCAGTTGTTGCTCTGATATTTTCCATTTCCAGGTCTATAGCATGCAGACGGTTCTTCTTTCTGATCGGGACCCTGTACCTGTACCGCTGTGTCACCATGTACATCACCACTCTGCCTGTACCTGGCATGCACATGACTTGTGCTCCTAAAGTGAGTAGATTCTATTATCAGAGCAGGCATCAGATGCCAGTGCTCAGCAGTGTTATCTTGTCCTCCCTCTGGGGCTTATTTTGCACTGCCACGCAAGAGCAGTAGCTATAAAAAAAAGCCATTCAGACTTATTTTTTTATTGCCGCTGGACACTGACAATATGGAGGTGCATCAGGTGTTTGATCAAAACACATTTTTACTTTTCAGGGTTGTGCAGTGCAAAAGGATCAGAAGTTGGACAGTTTTATAGCTCTTTATTCCCAAGAATCTGAAATATTTGCACAGATTTTTAAATAGTATGTACTTGTAAGGGGTCACTAATCAAGTCAAGACATTACCATGTCTAAAGGTTATTATTTTCTCCATCCGTCTTCTCATCTTGAAATGCATCTTTATCCTCTTTCAAGTTTTATATTATGCTCCTTCTGAATCCATGTTTATTTATTTTCACCTCATTTATTTGTCCAAAATCTGTTTTCTATCAGCTGCATGGAGACTCTCAGGCAAAGATCCATCGAATTCTCCGGCTGATCTCAGGTGGGGGTTTGTCCATAACGGGCTCCCATCTCATGTGTGGAGACTTTCTGTACAGCGGACACACTGTGATGCTGACCCTCACCTACCTGTTCATCAAGGAGTGTAAGTATCAGCACAAACACTTGAATGGTTGCATGTTTAATCTATCTAGGGCTAATAGGATATGATAACCATCACTGGATGGATCAGTTTGGCTGAATGTTGAATATGTGAACAGCTGAATGTGTATTAAAAACACTCTGAATAGAACACAAATAGAATTTTTTGTAACTGTTTCCACTTGTCTTTTTTTCCTGCTCTCAAGACTCGCCAAGGTCATTCTGGTGGTACCATCTGATATGCTGGTTGCTGAGTGCTGTGGGTGTGGTGTGCATCTTGGTGGCACATGAGCACTACAGCGTGGATGTGGTTGTGGCCTATTTTATCACCTCCCGTCTCTTCTGGTGGTACCACACCATGGCCAACTTACAGGTTTGAACACAGGGTGACTGTTTGTGTGCCTGTGCTAGACTAAAAGAGAGAAAATGAAAGCATTCTGAACTAAAGGCTCCACTATAATTATACCTTGTTAAAAATGGCCACCTGAGTGAATGTGCTTGTAGGGTTTTTACCTGCCTGGTTATACATGGCTATATTTTTTACCCTCTGAAGTGCCAACCCAAATATCATTGCCGGAAAGGTATTATTTATATTTATATACTTACTGTAAGTATGTATTAAATATTTTTAGAACGTGTTCGGCCTCTGCTGGTATCGTTCCCAGGAAGACAGACTGGGTGGTAGGACTGGGTAAATTACTCCATCTAGTGGCCAAACTATAGATGTTCAATAATGATTTTGTTACTGGAAGAAAAAAAAACAGATTTGACCAAAATCTGACCCTAAACGGGTATGCTGATTAGAAAACTGAAATCAGAATTTCTCAAGCACATCAGGTTTTTGACTTATGCATAAGTTGATATACTATGTATCCACTGGCAATGCATCATACCAGTGTTTTGGTTTTGCAAATTCCGTGATCAAAATTCAGACGACATTGAACACCTGAAAGAAAAATTTGAACCCCCGCCCCCAAATTGGAGACCTCAATGATTATCCTGTTTTCACCTCAAAGCTCAGCTCTCTAAAGCAGCTTGGGATTAATTTGGGAAAGTGGTGCATCATTTTCTGGGCAAACACAGACCCCCCCATCCATTATGACCAGCTAGGACATGATAAAAATATATGAATGGATTACTTTCAAAACATCACTAAGAATTAATTTCTTCCACTTGCGCCTTGATTTTTTAATTTATTTTTATTTATTTATTTATTTATTTTCTTTTACACCTACTTTGGGTGAAGGAAGTGATGATCACAGTGAATGATTTTATCCAGATATTTCTGAAATGAAAACAAGGCACTATTGGGCTTCAACCCACATATGATGGGCAATTATGGTGGGTTCTCACAGTGGGAAACAGTCACTACCACCAAGCATGAGAGAAAGTGTCTGAAATGTTCATGAACAATTTTTAACCAAGCTGATGGGCTCTGCTATTTTGATTTACTCTTTGTTAGCATGATGTTCATGTCTATAAGTAAATTTGACCTAGATTTAGAACATACTATCTTCAGACTGTGAATACACATTAAAGTGTGTTGTTGCACTATTGGAAAAATTTTTTTTTTTTTTTCTTCCTATAACTCAAAATCTTGATGTGCAGAAAGCACTCTGATTTCAGAACTGGACTCAATATTCTTGATCAGAGGTTTTTCATCACATTATGGATGTGGCTGTGGAACGTGCCGGTAGAAAAAGATGATTAGGGGAACAGGGTCAGATGGAAGCAGGTGATTTGTTGTGGGGAGCCCTAAAAGAAGTAGTAGTAGTAGTAGTAGTAGTAGTTTTTCCTCCAAGAATAAATGAAAAATGTTTTATTTATCATCAGGTCTTATGGGATCATGCCTGGATACACAAGTTACACAAGTCAAGTAAAAAAGAAAATTATTACAGTGTGTGACAAACAAATGTGATTGAGATCTATTTGGATGAAAGCAGTATTGCTGAACTTTATTATACTGAAGAATGACTTTTTACTTTTTGTCAACAGACTCTTAAATGCTCGCCCAATAACTACCTCACCAACACCTGGTGGAATCCTCTGTTCAACTTCATGGAGAGGAACGTTCAAATTGCGGTGCCCTGCTCATACAACTGGCCTATCACCTGGCCTCCTGCCTGCCTTAAGAACCCCTGTAAGAAGTACTCCATGGTACAGAGCACAAGAGAGGAGTGACACCTTGGTACCCAGATGTCATTACCGGAAAATCCAAATAATTGGTGTTCTTTCATTCTGTCCTATCAACTCTTTTGGACAGGAACATAGGGATACCAGCTGTGTTGCTATGAAAGAAATAGATCAGCAAAAATGTGTCTAAGAATTATTCAAGACAAAATAAGTAAGTTTTGTGTTTGTGTGTTCTTTACCACTATGATTTATGTATGGGAAGTCGTTTGAAGTTGTTGGGTTTTTGTTGTTTGTTTTTTTTTTTTGTATGTTTAGCTTGTATTTGCTCACATTGAATTTCACACATAAACAGACCGTTTGTAGCAACTGACTTGAAGATCTGCTGCATTATTTGCAAGACTTGATTTAGGTCTTCTGCTGTAACCCTCTCATACTATGTGACAGGGTTTACCTCAATATGATGTTCTAAAGTCACAAGGTGCCTTAGTGTGCAATGTCAGTAGATGTACTAAAGCTGCCATTAGTTGTGTCATTAAATTGTGGGGTTTTTTTCTTTGTTTTTTCATCATTCAGGTTCTTTCTATTATTATTATTATTATTATTATTATTATTGTTATTATTATTATTATTACATTTTGTATTAATTTTAGAAGCCTTGAAGTGTTTGGCTGTAGTCTCAACTCAACAACTGTATTAAAATCAAGTTATATTGAGATTGAAGTGTGTCTTTTGTTGGAATTAAATCAAGTCCACTCAAGTATGTCATTAAACTGTTGTATTCAGCTAAATCTGGGTGTTTTGTAGATTTGTAGTCATCTGTAGTTTATCAGGGCAAATATTAGTTTTCTTAGGGTATTTATGATGATGACGATTATTCTTATTTATTATTATTATTAATTGTATTATTATTACCATCATTATTATTATTATTGTTGTTGTTATTATTATTAAGATTATTTTTATCAACCAAATTAAAGTTTACAGGTTATCAGTAGTAGTAAAAAAAAAAAATTTTTTAAAAAATACGACAAATATAAATTTACTTTTAATTTATAATAGAGTTGCATGGGGAAAATGTACTAAGGGCATGCATTTGTAGCCATCTCCAATAGCACAAAAAAAATATTGTATCATTTATTTTATTCCAGCTGTAAATTATGTTCTAAATTTAAATATGTTTGTGTATCTTGTGTTTTATAATTAAAATAGCACATTTCATGGGCTATTTTTTAAACAACTTTATTAACAACATTTGAGTATGCAGTACAAAATTTTAAACAAACATCAAGACGTCAAAAGAGAAAAACCATTTGAACATATAAGTTAAGAAAATAATGCATAGATTTAAAAATACAAAGCATAAAATACAGATTATAATAAAAAAAAGCAAATAAGTAAATAAATAAATCTGACAAATATAAATAAATAAATGCAACAGAGTTCAGTCAGTATTGAAAAATTGTTTATAAATAGCCAATGTGTTAGTGCTTTTTTTTTTTTTTTTTTTTTATTATTATATATGAATTCTACAGATTTAATATAATTTTCAAATTCTAATAGGAAGATTTTAAAATTTGGGCGTGTTTTAGTATGTTTTTATGTATATGAAATTTTCCAAATAATATGAATAAATTTACAATAAATTCTAGATTGTTAGTATCATGTTTAACCCTTTCATGCATAGTGGTCACTACAGTGGACAGCTATTCAAAGCTGTTATCTTATATATTCATGGATTTTATTGTTTTAGTTCCATATCAGCCAATAAAGCAGATGTACCATTGGTGTAACTTTGCTGTTCTTGATAAACCTGATCTGCAGTATCATGTTTGAGTATAAGTCAATTTCTTGTTATTGTTATTAGACTGTAATTAACTTTTTTTTTGTTTAAACAAAAAGTTTTTTTTTTAATGTATTATCTCCATAAAGTGAGTAATAACTAATATTAGACTATGTTAAAATGTGACAAAACATTAAAAAAAAATAATAATAATTTCATAGTTTTCACACAGAATATTAGTAAATACATGTTTCTTTGCTTTAAAAATTTAACTCATGGTGTCCAACTGAGTGGATATTTTTGCAATTCCATGAAAAATATTTTCATGAAAAAAATTAAATCGCTGTTTTTTTTTTCGGTTTTTTTTTTCCATGCCTAAAGAGGAATAAAAACACTCAGGAAAAAATCTTGATTGAGGTTTTCATAATTCATGCATGAAAGGGTTAAAATAAGTAATTACATTTTGGGATGTTATATTTATTTTTACAATTCATGGGCTAATTGTCCACACAAAAACTACAATTACCGTCATCATCACACCAACCAATCAGAGAAGGCTACGGTCCTGTCGACCAATCAGAAGTCAGTAGCGGTCCAACGTTGACATCTGCAGTTTCATAACAGAGGAAGAACATGACCGCGGTCGCATTAAAAAGCTACTTTGTCGTGTTGGCATATTATTTGTGATATTAAAACCACCATTTAGAGAATGGGATAGAGAAGTTATCTCTCTTAAACACTGTTTAGTTTACTGTAACGCCATGTTTTCGCTATCATGTCTGGAGAATGTCTGGAGCATTGCGCTGTCTTGTGTAAACGTTGCATCTTTGCTAGTTTTTTTGACGTCGTATTGTTTACTTCATTTATATCGAAAACGACAGAAATTCGCAAATATTCCTCCAGGTCCGAAACCGTGGCCAGTAGTCGGAAACTTCGGCCACTTTCTTATTCCTCCTTTTGTACGGAGGAGGCTCGGACAGCAAGTAGACAACACCGGCAAGAGCGCAGTGTGTGTTTTAACGGAACAAGCCAAGGTTTATGGGAACGTGTACAGTCTGTTTGTGGGGAGTCATTTAATGGTTGTGCTTAACGGGTATGAGGTGCTCAGGGACGCTCTCTCAAATCACCCTGAGGTGTTCTCAGACAGACCAGATGTCCCTGCTATCACTCTCATGACCAAACGCAAAGGTAAGGACATTTCGCTGGTTTTACAAGCAGTTATATCTAAACCGAATGTAATCTGACATGAAAATACAGGAAGGATGAATGGGAACTGGACAATAGTCTGTGGTGTAAAGAAGAAAATGAGAACTGTCTTATGGTTATTATCAGTTTCACTTCCTGAAGTAAGTTAACTAATACCTCATTTAACCCATAAAGACCCAGTGCTACTTTTATGTCAGCTCCCAAAAGATTTTTTCTCTATATTTAACCTTTCTTAAGTGATTTATCACCATCTATTATAATATTATCCTCTATATTTTGCGTTTTGTCAATAAAAATCAGGTATTTTCGTACATTTAATTCACTGATCATGTAGCTGTTCATAAAAGCTCATATTAAAGTTGATTGTCATAATATCACAAACAGAGAAAAAAGAAGAAAACATGACTTTTTCAGCAAAATATATCATTAACTGAACATAAACCAAGTGTTTCCATCCACTGTCATTGATCCAACTCCATGGGTTTTACTGGTGAATCTATGTTGTAGAAGATGACAGTGTTTCCATGTTCACTACGGAGCCTCTGAACATCCAAATGGGTCATATCTGATGACCATGAAAAGATGACAAACTTTATTTTACACCAATTATTTACATGCATTGATAGGATTAGGATTAGATCTACAGGTTAGATCAGTAGATGGTTTTGGTCACTGGTGGCTGTTTGGGTCTGTATGGGTTAAGCAAAAAACCTAGAAATTCAATTATGCTCTTCCTTCATGTACAACTGACTACAGGTTTATGTTAGATTGTTTTAATCTACATTATATTATGGAAACTGAAACAGTTTTTTTCAACTTGTTTAAAGTCCCTGAATTTTTGAACTAAATTTAAGTTAAATTCAACTTAAAATCTAACTGCAAATTCAAATTCCCTTTTTACACACAGTAATGTAACTATATTTAGAAGTTGTTACAGTTTAACACATTCTTCCTTCAAGTGTGACTGTTTACAGGGTTGTTATGTTATAAAATACCTACATCGTGGAAACTGAATTTACACAGATATTTGGTTGAGTTAAAGTTAAATTTGGCTTATAAATACAGTGAGTTTTAAAATGTTTAAATCCTGTCTTTGATGTCAAGGAACTGGTGTCAGAAACAGAGTACACAGTGTACCTGTGTATATATAGGTTGTTACAGTTTAACACAAGTTTAAACAAGCTGACCCAGCTTTGTCCCACAGTGTTGTATTTTTGTCGTTGTACATATATGTTTTGATGTCCTGACACATGAATCATCACTTTTTCTTTCAACTTAACTTCAGGAATTGTCTTTGCTCCATATGGGCCAGTGTGGAGAAAGCAGCGCAAGTTTTGCCACACAACACTCCGAAACTTCGGCTTTGGAAAGTTGAGTTTGGAGCCATGCGTCCTGCAGGGTCTGGCTGTAATCAAAACGGAGCTGCTGCGACTGAATGAGGAGGCTGGTGGTGATGGTGTGGACCTGGCCCCACTGATCACCAATGCTGTGTCAAACGTCATCTGCTCTCTGACCCTGGGTCAGCGCTTTCATCATGAAGACCGTGAATTCCGTACCTTGCTGAACCTGATGGGGCGGGGGCTGGAGATCTGTGTGAACAGTCCTGCAGTCCTCATTAACATCTTTCCTCTGCTTTACTATTTGCCATTTGGGATCTTCAAGGAGTTACGACAGGTGGAAAGAGACATCACAGTGTTTCTAAAGAACATTATTACAAGACACAGAGAAACATTAGATCCTGAAAACCCGAGGGATCTTATCGACATGTATTTATTAGAGATGTTGGCCCAACAAGCTGCTGGAGAGAAGGACAGTAGCTTCACAGAAGATTATCTTTTTTATATAATAGGAGATCTTTTTATAGCTGGGACTGATACCACCACTAATTCAGTTTTGTGGGTTCTGTTCTACATGGTCTTATATCCTGATATCCAAGGTAAGGTCGGTTCATCACTGTGGACTTATTTACTGTATGCATGGGTTGTGGCCTTGAGATCATTTAGATTCTAACAATTTGCATTGACTTATACATGACTAAAGAGGAGATCTTTTTTCTACTGCACATATATTTTATATGTTTGCACATTTTATTAATCGATCATCTTTCCTACACACGTTCCTCTATAGTAATCAAATATTCTGACCTCCTTAATCATATATAAAATGTTCACAATGAATACACAGATGTTGAGCTAAATATGAAATGTTTATGTTTATATCAAGCCTTATTTTCTGCATAAATGAAGAAAGGAACTCGATTGTCTCATTGCTTTCATAACCTTAATTGATTCTTGGAAGAAATATTTAATGTTGCTTTGACTGTTTTGAATTCAGACAAGGTCCAGGCAGAGATTGACAAGGTGGTGGGCAAACATCAGGTCCCATCTATGACTCATAAGGGGAGTCTCCCTTTTACTGAGGCCACAATCATGGAGGTGCAGCGACTGACTGTAGTGGTTCCTCTGGCTATTCCTCACATGACCTCTGAGACATCGAGTGAGTTGAAACGCCTCATTTTTCACAAAATCCTGAAGTTCCTCCGACAGTAAATATCCAGTATGTCAAGCAGTATGTCTGCATTCCATTACTGGCATCTAATGAATTAAACTAATGGCATTTTTATGTATTTTGTTCCTTTTCAGAGTTCAGAGGCTACAGTATTCCCAAAGGGACAGTTATTATTCCCAACCTGTGGTCTGTCCATCGAGATCCCACTGTGTGGGACGACCCAGACAGTTTTAACCCATCACGTTTCTTAGACAGTGAGGGAAAGTTACTGAGGAAAGAATGCTTCATGCCATTTGGGATTGGTAAGTTATTCCTCACTCACAGAAGCTTTGTGACTCAAACACTGGGCTTCATGCAAGAACATTTTCCTATTTGTATCAGAGCTCTCTCTTCTTATATGAGGATACTATCTCAGATTCAGGAAATATTAGCTCAGAAAACTGTGACTATCCCACATAAACATGATGAAAGCCACCAAACAGATGTGAAATTATGAAATGTATATACAATCACTCATTGAAAAAGTTGCAAATTGTGTTTGTAAGTTGTGTACCTAACAGCAAGATCAAAATATGAAAAATCTGAATAGAGTAAATTCTCTTTAATTACTTACATGTGGAATGTAAGACCAAATTTATCAATATGAGAGGCTCTTGCATCAGGCCAGTTGATGTAGGAATTATTTTTTGTAGTACAGTATGTGCAATGGGCTGTAATGATTTAATGGCGGTGTCCTCAGGTCGCAGGGTGTGCATGGGTGAACAGCTGGCAAAGATGGAGTTGTTCCTGATGGTAACCAGCTTACTGCAAGCCTTCACTTTCAGACTGCCGGAGGGGCTGCCACCTCCTCCTCTTCAGGGACGCTTTGGCTTGACCCTTGCCCCCTGCCACTTCACTGTGTGTGTGAACCCTCGAAGCTGACATTAGTAGAGGAACGACTGGTCTCAACTAACTTTCTGTCAATAAGTACATTATATTACATTGTCTCCTGGAGAGACAACATAATGTAGGCACCTTATAAAAAGTTTTATTTGGAAATTCTTTTGCATATGGAATCATGTGTTGTATCAGTCATTTTATCAGTTATTTATTGATGATTATTATTATTATTCAAGCAGTCATTTTCAAGTAATCCATTAACCCTTTCATGCATGAATTATGAGAACCTAATCAAGATTTTTTTTTTTCTTAAGTATTTTTATTACTCTTTAGGCATGAAAAAAACAATGCGATTCAACATTTTGTTTTTATGAACCTATTTTTCATGGAGTTGCAAAAATGTTCATTCAGCTGGACACCATGCGTTTAATTTTTGAAGCAAAGAACTGATATACTGTGTGAAAACTATGAACTTTTTTTTTTTTAAATGCTGCTAATCTGATATTTTCTGATGTCACGTTTTAACATACTCTAATACTAGTTATTAATCACTTTATGGAGATAATACACAAAAAAACAACTTTTTGTTTAAAAAAAAAACAGAAAACTGTTAAATACAGTCTAATAATAATAACAAGCAATTGATTTACGCTAAAACATGTTAGTGCAGATGAAGTTTATCAAGAACAGTAAAGTTACAGTAATGATATGAATGTCAGTGTATGGGATGATCCACTGTGTTGGCTGATATGGAACTAAAACAATAAAATCCATGAATATATAAGAGAACAGCTGGAGAATAACTGTCCACTGTAGTGACCACTGTGCATGAAAGGGTTAAATATCAGATTTTTTTTTTAATTTTTTTTTTATTTTTTTTTATGTTTTTGTTATTTTTAAAGTCAGATAAATGAGTGTGACAAATGACTGTTCAGGAATATTTTCAACTAAACGAGTGTTTCAGAATATGTACTGTATGTTTTGAGGAAATGTAACATCATAAACATGTTAATATACTGATAAGTATTACATGAAGAGGCTCCTCAATGTTTATGGTACCACTGTCTGTTACAACATAATGGTGCGAAAGATTAAAAAAGTGTAGTGACTTGCTAACTGCTGCTTGGATTGAGGTCCCACAATTTTGTGTAATTACTCGGTGGAATAATCCGTTGGTATATATATAAAAAAAACAAAAACAATCAACATGCTGACTTTTTCTTCATTGGGTCTTAAAATTTGTTGCAAATAAGTATTATGAACAGTATTATGAATGCAGATCCTTTTAATTGGGGTTTTTCTATCCGTTTGCAAGTATATATATTCTTCAAAAAAATGTCTATTTTCTAGAAATAATATATGCAGAGTTTTTATCATTGAAAGGCTCTTGTGTGTTTTCTAATCCTGTCACCTTTGTCATATCTAACATGGTCACTTTAGTAAATGTGTGTGAAAGGTCGTGTGATCACGTGACCGCCTACTTTTTCCTCCTCCTTCTCCGTCTTCTGAGTTAGTGTCCTGAAGACTGACAGCCCTACACACACCCACACACACATAATGGCCTTCTTCAATCAGATCTGCAGAAGTTTCTCCACCTCGTCCGTCAGGAATGTTGTGATAAAGCATGTAACGATCATCGGAGGCGGACAGATGGGTGCTGGAATAGCGCAGGTAGGACTGAAAATGTCTGCGGCTAGTTAGCATCAAAGCTAACAACACGACAAATGTTTGGAACAGGTGTGTCGTGGACGTATGCTCCCACTGTGGACATGCTTGCTGCTTACTTTGACACGGAATTTACCCAACTTTATCATGGCATCCCACATTTGGAAATAATCCTTAACCTTAGCTCCAGCAGTGGGGAGCTGGGGTCTACACGGACCCGGAGCTATGTAACACAATACTGGGATCAGGGCACGGGTCCGTCGCACTTTTGGTGTCCGCTGGAAACGCGTGGAAAGCGGTGTTAGTTCCAGCACCCGCGGCATAACCCTTCGGTATCCCCGTCCACCAAGGCCCTTACTAAGCACCAAGTGTGCGTTTTTGGCACATTTGTGGAATAATGTCAAAAAAATTTCCATACAGTTTGTTTTTAATTCTTTTACACTTTTTTTCTATTGCATCAACTTAAGCCGTGAACAAAAAATACCAAATACTCAATAATTGTCACATTTTTTTTAACCCTTTAAATGCGGTGTTTGTAATGTAAACAAACCATTTTTTGGATGCAAAAAACTACTTTTTTCAGTATAGTACATAAAAAGTGGGTCACATTTTATCTGATTTTTGCAGCCTCTCACATGTCAATGATTAACTCCAACATCGGTTAATTTGCATGATTATTTTTGGCGCTAGGTCAAAAGTTAAAAAATACTAGCATCTGTCACCAAGTGTGCGTAAAATGCACACCTATAAATCAAATTATTAAATATTATATATTGATTTATTTTTCTGCTCTAATTTGATTTTATTTTTGTAAGTCAAGGTCAGCCCTAATCATACACATCAAATGGAAGAAATAGTGCGTTTTAGGCACACTTGGGAGACAGATGCTAGTCTTTTAATTTTCTTTTGTTTACAATGTGCAAATTTTAGTTGGTGGCCAGAATTTTAAAGATCATGCGCAAATGAACAACTTTTGAATTCTAACCTTATTTAAATTGTGAAAAATAATATGAAGTTTTTTAACACAAAGTGCAAAGTGTACCTAAAAGGCGCACTCGGATACCGGAGGGTTAATGGTGCTTTACCTATATATATATATATATATATATATATATATATATATATATATATATATATATATATGTGTGTGTGTGTGTGTGTATATGTATATGTATATATGTGTGTGTGTGTGTGTGTGTATATGTATATGTATATATGTGTGTGTGTGTGTGTGTGTATATGTATATATGTGTGTGTGTGTGTGTGTGTGTGTGTATATATATATATATATATATATATATATATATATATATATATATATATATATATATATATATTAGTTTGCGGAGTTAAATTCATATTTGGAGATAATTCAGATATACAAAATGACTGTGCAGGTGTGCTCGAGTATTACTGTCTTTTTATGTCCCTTAGTATGTCATAATTTCAGTGCACAAAAATCAAAGTATCCAAAGCAGTATGGAATTCAACTTTTTCTAAAATTGAGTGGTCAAAAGCATTACTATATAAACATTACAAACACAACTATACAAACTATACAAAAATACAAACATTACTATATAAATACTGTTTTACAAACAAAATTAGAATTTTACATCTCAAAATTTTACATAACATATATCCCTCCAATGTGGTATCAGGTTAAGCATATCGGGTTTGTACTTGTGATTTATCTGCACATCAAATAACATTTTAAGACCTGTTCATTCAGAACACTTCCAATTTTCAGAGATTCCACATACTATTTTTTAGTCAACATACTTCTATCCCACTACATCTCAGAGGCAAATATTGCACTTTTAACTCCACTACATTTTTTGACTGCTTTACTTTTCAGGTTTCAGTTCAAGTTTTAGTGTCCAGTGAAAATCCTGTTATATCTGTGTTGACCCAGAAGATCTGTGGTAAACTTAAGGTTGTGTTCATGTATTAGTCATGATAAATGCCTTCCTTAAGCTAAATAAACTCCTTAAAAATGCTCTTGGATTTGCTAGAAAATGTGTTATCTCAAAAATGAAAATAGGCCGATTATTTTAACTAATGAAAAATTTACTTTTTAGACAAAATCTGGTTCTCACGGAACAGAAACACAACAAACATTTGATTGTTTTATGGAATATGATGCATTCCTGTGGGTTAGACAGGTGGAGAGTGAGTTAATGTACAGTAGTAAAAATCAACATGCACATGAATGCATAAATCCAAAAGCATATCTAACAGTAAAATACTGAAAAGGACCATTTTACTTTGCTTGAGCAAAAATATTGAAATATCAAAGTGTACAGTTTGTACTTGTACTTAAATCTTATGATTTTTTTTTTTTTTTTTTTTCGAGAGTTTTTCAAAGTACAAGTCAGTCCATGCTATTTCCTCATACCAAATAAAATGAAGAACAGAGACTCTATTGTTAAGTGGACTTTGAATCTTCCAAACCTGAGCAGGCATTCTTGACTTAACTAAACTGTAATTTTCTAAAATAAGTATCTAAAGATGTATTTCTGCCCTTCTTTTAATATTGTATGTATAAATATTGCACTGTAAAGAAAGTATGCATGCTAACTTTGAAAGTCAAATTCTCTTTGCACTTTAACACCTTTAGTTTTGTAAAGGCTCACGTTCTATATAAACACTTTGACCTCGTTTGCTTCCACATCAACAACACCGACACTCAAAGCTGTAATCATTTACTGCACTAACTTCTATCTTGAAGGTTGCTGCGTCAACTGGCCACTCGGTGATGCTGGTGGACACATCCGATGACATCCTCAAAAAGTCTATCAAAGGAATTGAAGGGAGTCTGAAAAGGGTGGCCAAGAAGAAGTTTGCTGATAAGCCAGAGGTGAAACACATTTAGTGCATCACCTGAAATGGACCATAATATCAGAAAGATGAAATGTATGCTAATAATCAGTCATTGCTCATGTTTTGCTTCAGGCCGGTCAGGAGTTCATCCAGAAAGTCCTGAGTAATGTGTCCACTTCTTCAGATGCTAGAGCCTCAGTTCAGGGTGCAGATCTTGTCTTGGAGGCCATTGTGGAAAATCTGAAAATTAAACAGGGTATCTTTGGAGCTCTTGACAAGGTAGCACCAGCGTAAGTACTGTTCTTCTTCTGTTTCAGTCGTACTGTATATCTACTTGTTTAGTTTGTACTCCAACTACTCTCCATAATGTGTGTTACTGTGTGTTTTTGTATACTTTTTCCTTTAGTCACACTATCTTTGCCAGCAATACATCCTCCCTACCCATCACTGACATTGCCAGCTCCACCAGCAGACTGGACAGATTTGGTGGTCTTCACTTTTTCAACCCAGTTCCTATGATGAAACTAGTAGAGGTAGGCTAATAAGATATAATGCACCATATAAAGCATCACTATACAATAATATATCCTCCTGAGACCCAGTATGTAAACATTTTCACATTTTAGATTAAATAATTGCCTTAATTGGAAACAGCATGATGCAACAGTAGTTTTGGATACATTTTTTTATTTTAATTATATCCTACTATAATGGATGTTCTGTGTGCATCGGACACTCGTCTTTGTCTGAGGCGTGTCCCGATGTTGCAGCACAGGAGGGCGCACGGGTGCAATGCTGCTGTTGCACCATGGGAGGGCGCTGTCGTATAATGGCACCACAGGTACAATGCAGCTACTATATATAATGTCCTTTTCAGTGGACATTAAAAAAAAAGTAAAGCTGTGAAACTCTTGTTCACTACAGAAGACAGAAATGAATTGCTGGGTCTCAGGGGGATATACAAAGAAAATGTAGGTGCTATTACCATTAGATAGAATTTAAAGTATAAATATTTCTTTTCTGCAGGTCATTGGAACCTCGGCAACAAGCCAAGAAACGTTTGATTCCCTCATGAACTTCAGTAAAGCTCTTGGAAAAACCCCAGTGTCTTGCAAGGTAGGATTGAAGGAAGCTGAGGCTTTTCACAATTATTGTTTAGTCTCCTAATCATGATTATTTTGTCTTACATAAGAACTGGAATTTAGATACCCGCATCAGTCAAGCAGTACACTTTTTTGTGTAAATACTTGCAGGGTGTGAATTTCGACAGACTAATGTAGTCTGAAATTGAAGACGACCATCAGAACTGATACTAAACTGAAATGATGATCAGTGAAGAAAAAGAATGTTGTAGTTTGCAGCTGATCAGTGTATTATCACTAAGTCCTGACCATGATTATCAACTTCTAGAATATCTACTCGCCAATGCTAAGCTAACAAAGGTTGGGGTAGTTACTATGACCTCAATTTTACTTTCAAACTTGTACAACTATCCACACACAGTTTTTCAACTGTCATTTGTACAACATTGAGACACAGATCAGAAATGTCCAATTTCCTTCACAGCTTCCTCATTGTTTTCCATCAGTTGATATTTGACTGGTTCTGGGTAAAGAAAATTACAAATGAATTTGTATTTGGGTGCTTCTATGAAACTGTTCCCTAAAAACAGGATAGAGGTGCTAAAAATTCAAACCAGATGTAGACTAATGTTATGACGCAAGTTTAGAAGCACTTTGGGTCTATTTTAAAATATAAATACTTACTGAGATAAAAGAGAAACTATTTTTCAGATAATACACATTTTTATATTATTTTACATTATTTTTTATACAAAAATCTGCATGTAACACGGTCAAAAGGACACGAAAATTACATGCTACTCTTTTTTGAATATCTTTTTATTCTCACAGGTACATTTTGGGAATTGAACTAATTATACAAGGCAGAGTGTTTCACAAAAAAAACTGCTGTTGTAAAATCATTTGCAATTTATTTGTGTTTAAATGGGCAGGTTCCACACGTAAGGCAAGTGGACACAGTGGGTTACACATGAAATCTGGAATGAGACTATTGATTCATGAAAAACCCACATGTCTGGATTAGAAAAACCACTGGGATCGTCAAATTTAATACAGTGTCTTTATTTATAGCGTTATATAAAACCATTTCAAGACGTGTTTCAGAATAAATGCACTGACACCTAGGCAGTTTTTCTTGTCCCAATTTTGGTCCTATTTTTGACCCCAATATTTTATTAAAAATTCATTAATTTTGGGATGGCTCAGAGCAAGAGTATAATTTTTTTTGCATTTATCTCAGGTCATCATTAGGTACATCCTGATGGAAAATATGTCTAAATTTCTCTTTTATTATTGGGTCTAAAAAGCAGGCAAAGTGCCATATACCAAAATGAACCCAGTTTGATAGAAGCAACCATTTCCAAGTGTTTATATTAATAGTGACAATTTATAGCTCAAGCTCTTACTACATATATTCTACACCGTGTACTCATCAGTATATTCTTTTATTCAGGATACACCTGGGTTCATCGTGAACCGTCTGCTTGTTCCTTATATGATGGAGGCCATTCGACTGCATGAGAGAGGTACACATACATACATTTAAACAGTGAATTCTAGCAGCTGGAGTCAGATTTCCGTGGTTTGTGTAACAGGATCATTCATTGTGTTCAGAACTGCTCAAATCAGGGGAAAAGTTTTTAGTATTTCCTTTTTATTTATTTCTCTTGCAGTTCCATTTTATTGTTTTGTTTTTGTGTTTTCTCTTCCAGGCCACGGCTCCAAAGAAGACATTGATATTGCCATGAAACTTGGAGCCGGGTATCCCATGGGACCCTTTGAGCTCCTGGACTATGTCGGACTGGACACGGCAAAGTTCATTATGGATGGTAATTATGTTTTCAGAAACCTCTCCGGTCTCCTGTTATCTTGTAGTGAGATAACAGATCAGATGAGACTGTAGTAGGGACTGCAGGAAAAACACAGCATAAAGCAACTTGATTGCACTTTTGAATATGAATACAATAATAAATATATTTCTCTGTTTCTGCTTATGTTCAGGTTGGAGCGCAATGGACTCTGGAAACCCACTTTTTGCCCAAAGTGAACTGCTGAACAAGTTGGTTGCTGAGGGTAAATTTGGTAAAAAGACAGGAGAGGGATTCTACAAGTACAAGTAAATTCTATTTGTAGCGTTGCTCGCTTTGTGTGGACAGACACCTCTCTGTGAAAGTAGTCAAAATGCAAGAAAATAAGCCATTCAGCGACTAAAAAGATAAAGGAGAAAATGATCATAGGCAGCTGTGCATGCTACTGGTCAGATATTAGCCTACGTGCCTTCTGCGTTAATGAAGAACCTTTGCCTGTCTGTCCATTTTCTTGTAGATGACTACCGAATGAACTCTTTATATATATCAAGGGAATGTCTGATTAAATAGAATTTTTTAATACTTGATGTGTGTTTTCGCTTTAATGTCTGGAATCAAAGTTGTCGACTACAGGGGTGAAATGTATGCTCAACACAAAACGGAGCTTTTTTTTTTTTTTAATCTTGTTGCATTAATCAAATAATACACACATTTGTCATTGCATGTTATTGTCTCCCACAGACTCACTGCTGTCTGAGATATGTCACCAACTCAGCGTTACTCTATTCTATATATGCAGCACAAGGCTGACATCTTATGTTCAAACTGATGAACTTCACTCACATACATGAACCCACAAAGACCCAAACATCCATCGCCGACCAAAGTATCTACTGATCTAAAATGTTATATAACTGTTGATCCACTCATCCAGCTATACATGTAAAATACAGTTTGTCATCTTTTCATGGTCATCAGATATGACCCATTTAGACGTTCAGAGGTTCCGTAGTTACCGTGGAAACACTGTCATCTTCTACAACATTGATTTACCAGTAAAACCCATTAAGTTTGACAAATGACAGCAGGTGGAAGCACTTGTTTTATGTTCAGTTAATGATTTATTTTATTGAAAAATGACTTTTTTTCTAATTTTTTCTGATTTAATATAACCTCAGAATTTACTCTGAGCTTTTATAAACATCAGTATGATTAGCAAATTATATATAGGAAAATATCTGATGTTCACTGTAAAGTACAAAATACAGAGGATGATATTATAATAAATGGTGATAAATCACTTAACCCATAAAGACCCAGTGCTACATTTGTGGCAGTTCCCAGATGAATTTTTCTCTAAATGTAACTTTTCTTAAGTGATTTATTGCCATTTATTATAATATTATCCTCTGTTTTTTTTTGCATTTTTCTCAGTGAAAAACATTGACATTTCCTATATTTAATTGACTGATCATGTAGATGACCATAAAAGCTCAGATACAAGTTATTATACCAAACAGAAAAAACTGAAGAAAAAGCTACTTTTTCAGCAAAGATATCAATAACTGAACATAAAAACAAGTGTTTCCATTTACTATTATTGATCCAACTCCATGGGTTTTACTGGTGAATCAATATTGTAGAAGATGACGGTGTTTCCACGGTAACTACAGAACCTCTGAACGTCCAAATGGGTCATAAATGATGACCATGAAAAGATGACAAACTACATTTTAAGTCAATTATTTACACGTAATGATAGAATTAGAGGTACAGAAGTTATTAAATATTTTATACCAGTAGATGATTGTGGTTGCTCGTGGCTGTCTGGGTCTTTATGAGTTAAAACAGGCTAAATAGAGGAAAATTCATTTGGGTTAAAGTCACATTGCCCTGTGAATTTACCATTTTGCGCTTGGATTTAATTACAATAGAATCTGAAGGGATATCAATGGAGTTGTATTCAAGTCAAGATTTGTCACTTTCATTATTTAATTTGTACTGAATTTGTCAACTGGTTCTTCAGTTGAAGTAAAGTAGAGATGTAAGACCATTGATTCAGTGGCTGTTAGGGTACATCTTCAGAGCTAATTATTTTTTTATTTATAGTTTGTGTTCGTTTACACTTGTGGAAATAGGCACATTTTAATGTATGTCAAATTAGTTACAATAGGCACTGGGTTATTACAACTATCTATGGAAAATTTTAACAAAGAAAATGTGAAAACAGGATGATTCCCAAGTGAGTTCATTAACGCTGTACATTGTTTAGACCCAGCTTTCACAACTGGTGGTCTCATCTAAGTAGGTCATGAAAAAAAAATCTTTAAATGCTTTTTTATGGCTTTAAATAATATCTGGTGCTGGACTTTTATTTTAACAGATGTGTCAGTGTGCTGTATTCTGGCAGTTGGCATGTTGAAGTAAACCTCTCCTTAAAAGATAATTGTAGGCAAGACACAGCATGAATATGACCAGGTGAGTTAAATGTGGATTTACAGACACTGGCATTCAATACAGAATACAACCTAAACCTGTGTGGCATGTCAGAACTAAAATATCAAAACTGAAAAGTCACTTAGAACCAAAACACAGCATTTTAACTAAACGTGTGTTGAAAGAACCAGTTTTGTAAGCCTTGCATGTAGTTGTGACCAAACATTTTGAGAATGACAAGGTTTCTCTTCTCAAAATGTGCTGCTTTTTTCTGTGCATTTCTGAGATGGACTGAAGACCAATTAGAAGCATTACATTGGGTTACAAAAAAATGTTTTTTGCAAGTTGTCTAGGTTTTTTCAACTGAATTAGGACCATTTTGCGCCGCTAAATCCAAAAATGACATCTGGTTTTCTCAATCAGGTCAGGTTTTTTTTGCTAATTTGATTTTGAAAAATTTGATCTTCTCACAAAATTGATTACATTTTTGTGACTTTATCAGTTGATTTTTCATATAGCTCTCACCCAGAATAGGTTTTAAGAGAAAAAAAAATCATTTTCTAACAGGATGTATTTATTAAGTGTTACAAACTGCAGCAGAATACGTCAGGCTTATTTTTGCAAGATCTTCTAGTCGAAGCCATTTCATTCACCTGTAATATTAAAAAAGCCATTAATCATAAATTGGCAAAAGTAAAATCTTCAGAACTCGTTTACTGCAAGAAATATGAAAGAATTTTGTTTTATAATTGTTTGTTTATAATTATGTAGCATAGTTCAGAAAGTTGACCTGATTGAGCAAAATTAATGTGATTTTTGGATTCAGCACACCAAAATTATCCTAAATCAGCTCAAAAAACTTAAACAATAAATTTATTGTTGACCAGTGTTATATACAGTCGCGGAAAAAATTATTAGACCACCCCTTGTTTTCTTCAATTTCTTGGTCATTTTAATGCCTGCTACAACTAAAGGTACATTTGTTTGGACAAATATATTATAACAACAAAAATAGCTCATAAGAGTTTAATTTCAGAGCTGATATCTATCCATTTTCCATGTTTTCTTGATAATAACCAAAATCACTTCAGTTCTTACATCAATATCTATGGCATTGTACTGATAAAAACAGTGCTTTTAGGCATTCCATGTTTTCTTTTCTGTCTGGTTTAGTCACATGATACACACAGGAGTTAGTACTTGATTGCATAACCATTGTTTTTGATGACTTTTGATGGTCTAATCATTTTTTCCACGACTATAAATTCCATTGACTGTTATTGACAAATTAATCGCATTTAAGGAAAGAATCCATATGTCAATCTCAAAACCTTTAACCATGACTACTCTTTGCATTGCAATTGTGCAGTTGTGATGTGCACTTACTAAAGCTGTGTGTATATTTTGGTATGAAAAAGCTCATAGTGAACAGTGAATATGTTTATACCTATTTTTTGAAAAATACATTCGGCTTCAATGTTATAAAACAGGGTCAGATAAGTTAAAACCTAAAGGGGTATAATTGTAACAGAATTTATCAATATCCTCCTGAGACTCAGGAAAGTACAAGTTTTGGCTTTTTTACATTAAATAATTGCTTTTATTGGAATCAGCATGATGCAACAGTTTTTTCAGATGCATTTTTAAATTTTGATGGAGTGTCCTTTGCAGTGGACAGAATTTTTTTTTTTTTTTAATTTCTGAGTAAAGCTGTAAAACTCTAGTCCCCTACAGAGGACAAAAATGCACTGCTGGGTCTCAGGAGGATATGGTTGTATGTTAACAGATCTGAATCTGAAATAGTGGCATTTTTAATATATTACACTACTCTGAATACATATGACAGATAAATATACAGGTCTAGAAAGAAATTTGTCCTCCATGAAGGACTGATGATGTAGATTTCAGGTGTCTATGACCCAAAAGAGACACAGGGTGGTGCTGTTTTACTTGGAATATGGACACAAGAGACATTCAGATTAGTCTATAAATAGAAGACTTTGATGTTGGCTTTCTTATTAAAATGGTATGTTTACTTCACAAATTCAATGATACCTTAAAGCCCTTACAACATTTAAATTCTATTTACGTACAACGAAAAAGGCTGAATCTTCTCTGGTGAAACGTTTACCAACCGAAGGCCTTTTGTGGATAATGTGGGTTTCATTCTCTCATTACAATAATGGTGTGATTCTAGCCTCGAGCGTACTTTCTTAGGCCATGTTCAGAGTGCAGGCAGAGGTGATTACACACGTGACTTCTCTGACAATATCAGTAGAAATGACATCTAATCTGATCTTTTCAGTTCAGATAAGATCTATGTCCATATATGATGGTTAATCAGATACGGATTTAGTGCAATGTGACTCAAGTCTGGACAGTCACGAAGGGAATTCAGGCATCTTTTAAGACACTCTAGATCAGGGGTGTCAAACATATGGCCCGTGGGCTAAAACTGGCCCTCCAAAGGGTTCAATCCGGCCCACAGGATTAATTTGCTAAGTGCAAAATTTACACCGGAGACACTAACAGTCAAAGGTGTCACTGAGCCTTGACAAGTTAGTTTGATCATACAGTTAAATGGTTACTGGATGTTTTGTGTCTTTGTAGATCCACTGTGATCTATAAGTTATAATGTACATTTGTAAATGATAAGCTGAGCCATAATATTGCTAAAATTGCACTTATTTTCACTAAGAAATTTCATATTGTTCATGGATGTTCAGGTTATTCAAATTTTTTGTGAGGATAGTTTGTAAATGTTAACATTTTCATACTGTAATTTTGCATTTTTGCACTAAAACAAACAGAAACAGTTGGAGGTGTCATTATTTATAAGTTATTATGCTATTATTTTACTGCCCTAGCTTGTTTGAGGTCAAATTGGGCTGAACGTGGCCCCTGAACTAAAATGAGTCTAACATCCATGCTCTAGATCTACATTTGTCACAAGTTTGAAGTGATGAGTCACTGGGTTTTACAGCGTGAATACACACATGGATAACTGTACCGTTACTCATATGGGTCAGTTCAAGACAGTGACTAGTTCAGACCTGACTCTGATTTTGAGATATCCAAACTAAACCGATCTGATCTAAACACTACCGTTTGCAGTGTGAGCGTGGGCACGGTTTTTAAAATCTTTTTGACATTACTATTACTTATGGATACTGGATTATAATCCCAAAGGATGACACGCAGACTGTTACATCTGGCACTCCTAGCTCCAGTCTCTCCACCACACAAGTGAACGAATGAGCCAACGGTGCCTTTTTATTTTTCCTTAAAAAAAACAAAAACATGTTGAAACAGTTCAAATATGACCACTTGGGAAGCAAAATGCTATACCAAGATGACAGTGACCCAAAAGATGATAATTAAAAAAAGGAATTCATCAAGTAATACTAAAATAGAGCATTAAAATCAAAATGTTACAGAGATGCTTGCATGGAATAAACAACATGGCTAAAGACCACACTATTAGCTACCAGAGAGAAAAGACAAAAGGTCCATTGCAATAAAAGAAAGACTGCCAAGTGCTGGGGTAAATATATATATCTGCTTCATTTGTCATGTTTTAGAACAATAAAATATAGGCCTCTGAGCTATTACTCTCGCCTTTGTCCTAATGTTGCCTGCAAAAATACCAAGAAAATTGACATATCCTGACAGTTTTAAAAAGTACACATACTGAGCATTATTTTACATCTGAGCAAGACTCGAGGTCACTATTTGTTACAAATAGTTATCAAAAGAAGCCTTAAGTTTCAATTTTCTGCAAGACGCTTCAACAAGAAAAATGGCTTTCCTGTGTCCAAAGCTTATTTTCATATATACCACTATATAAAAAAAACAATATTAAAAAAACAAACAAACAAAACAAAAAAATCACTAAAATATACACAGAGAAATTGAAACAAGGGTTCCAAGGTACAAAAAAAAGCAATCAAAATAAAATTCCGTCTAAAATGAAGAGCAAATCAAAACGTTGATCCTTTTTTGCACCAACTGGTCATCAATGAAACGGAAATGGCGTCTTGAGGACGTTTTCTTGGACATGATGAGATCCCTCCATCTTCCTTAGTGCAGTCTAAAAAGAGGTGTTTGGTCGGTCACGAGAAACCCCAAAAGGTCTCAAAAAATCCAGTGAGAAAAAGAGAGGGGGGTGGGGGGAGACGAGGGAGCGAATGTAGGCCTAATGGACTATACAAAGGAACCAAGGAGACAAATAACTTACAATAACTTAGAAACAGGTATTCAGAGTGTTTGTTTGGGTGGTGCAGGGGACAAGTTTGTGCGCACATCGAAATTGCTGCGGTTTTTCAGTGCAGTGCCTCAGTTTGCAATAAAGCTGATTCTAAAGAAATGACAAAACACAGACACCAAATTGATGTTTTTTCTGGGTTTCGGTGAGAAAACGTGGTTGCATGAGGGTGCTCCTATTTATCATGATTGTCTTGTTTCATTTCAGTGTCTCTACAGCAGGCGCCTTCAAGAAGGGAGTAGAGTCAAACAGTGAAGCGTTTTTTTGGTGGAGGTGGAGGTGGTGGTGGCATGTGTCTGTGTCGAAGGAAGAAGGAGTAGGGCTTGGTTAGGTGGGAGGGAGGGGGTGGGGGTCCTCTGAGAAGTGGAGGCTTCAGTTTGGACATTTAAGGGTCTTCATGGAATCTAACAGGCCTCCATCTCTAGCAGAGGGCCCGTAGCTGCTGCCTTCGCTTTGCATGTGGAGAAATTGTTCCGTTTTCCTCCTGCAAGACAAAAAGAGGAACAAAAAGAGGAGATACATCAAGCATTGGCACCTACTATGAAGTGGTGGAACAACTAGCGTCACAGAGTAATGGTGGTCAAGCTCTTAGAGTGAAAGTCCGTCAAATTTGTACTCAAGTATTTTATAGTACTCAAGTTCTCTACAACATGGAACAGGCAAATATCTTACTGCTAACGCAGACGGAAACAAAAAGAAAAACAGGACCTGTACCTCACCATCATGTTCTATCAAGCATCAATAACAACTTGAATTTGTGAGATTGTCAGGTTCTGCTGCGATGTAAGAGTCCTGTGGTCTTAATACAGGAGATCAGTCTGCCAACAGAAGGGGGTGGTACTTTCACTGGAGGAGAACTGAACAATTTAAATAAAAGTCCATATATGACGTCCTTGTACCCGTACTCGTCTTCATCTGTTTATCTGGGTTGCATGGGCAGTAGCCTCAGCAGAGAAGCCCAGACAGCCCTCTCCCCAACCACTTCCACTAGCTCTTCAGGGGGAATCCTGAGGCGTTCCCAGGCCAGCCCAGAGATGTAGTCCCTCCAGCGTGTCCTGGGTCAGCCCAAGGTCTTCTCCTGGATGGACATGCCCAAAACACCTCCCCAGGGAGGCGTCCAGGAGGCATGCTCACTAGATGCCTGAACCACCTCAACTGGCTCCTGTCGACGTGGAGGAGCAGCGGCTTTACTCCGAGTCCCTCCCAGATGTCCGAGCTCCTCACCCTATCTCTAAGGCTGAGCCCAACCACCCTGCGAAGAAAACTCATTCTGTCCGCTTGTACCCACAACCCCATTCTTTCAGTCATTTATATGACTTCCTATCAGTGCTCAATAGTAACTATATTGATATCTCTAACCATTTCCATAAGCCATCAAAATATGACCCATTATAAGTAAAGGCAAATGCTTAATATTTCAAAAATTCGTCAAAAACTCAATCAACATTTTTCCAAAACTGTGAACAGACTTTAGATAACAAACTGGAAGAAAACTCCAAGGCACTCTCTTTAAACATTAAAATGCCTTTATGACCATGGCATGGTCATATCTAGACCTTAGGTCTAATAAAGTCTAGATATGACCATGCCATGGGAATAAAAGCATTCTAATGTTTAAAGAGAGTGCCTTGGAGTTTTCTTCCAGTTTGTTATCTACTTTATGAATCCCTTTTTCTGAAGAGCACCTCGAACAAAATCTCTTTTTGTTCTAGAAGCATTCCTTCCAATGAATTTGTGAACAGACTTTATAGACATTGTCCCAAGGAAGTTACATATAAAGTTTGAAATGAATCTGACCAGTAGTCTCATGAGAGAAGAAGTTTGAAGAAATTGCAAACGATGACGCCGCTGGACACATTGTATTCACACAAAAAAACAGATCAATCAGAAGAGAGTAAAGGTTAAGCACTATTTTCATGGAACTAGTATTACCAGGTGACCTGTAGTTAGTGGGTCATCTATAATCTTAATCTGCCATATCTGCAATTTTGTACGGTAAAACTTTCAATTACAAACCCTCAAGTGATTTAGTGGAATATGCAATATTTTGTCTTTCCACTGCACATGTATTTTGTCTATTTCCTGCTTGAGGAGGATGGAGGCTATACTGATGAAAAAAAGAATGTTTTAAGTTTTTTGAGAAAAATTCAAGCAGCTCGTGTTGCGATATGACAGATATTCACTAAAAGAGTAACCTTAAATCATTCAAGAGTGTGAAATCTCAACATGTATGGCCACTACAGTAAGAAACATTTTTCCTTCAACAACTCTTTAAATGGTAAAACTGCCCTCGACATCAGAACCAGGGAAAAATGTCACTAAATTCTCATTTAAAAACAAAAAACAGGCTTTACTTAACCTGTGTGATGAAACGCAGACATAAGGGGTTCATTTCTACATCACCAGGTCCACAGGTTATAGTAGTCCCATGCAAATAGGGCTTCAGACTAATAAAGAAAAGGAAGGTAAAAGACTAAAAAATAAAACATATTTTCAACACTGTAAGAAGTCTGAAGAAGACAAAGACAAAAAAAAGGGAAAAACTGCATTTTTGCTTCATCAGTTAAAACAACACACATTCCCACACCAAAACACATCCACGTTGCATTAACCACAAGCAGACAGCTACTACATGAGTCAGAGTGAGTCAAAAGTGTCTCACCGTGGAGGCATGACTCCCCAGTTGAGGGCAGGGCAAATTATCTGCCTCAACCATCTATACAATCAATCATTTAGTTTTTGTTCGTAGTGTTTCGGATGATTGAATGAAAGCCTTTACTGCAGCGTTGAGCCAAGTGTTGAAGTACAGAGGGGTTATAGGTCATCGACAGGATGTGGGCCGGCCCTGCTTTGATCTAATCTAACATGGGGGTTGCTGTGACCCAGCAGGCATTGCTCTGCTTTTCTTTGCCCTCATCAGACTCACTCACTCCTATTCTCTCTCTCTCTCTCTCTCTCGATCTCGATGAGAATACCCAGTGCGTGTAGCTTCTGGTTGACATTTACGCTGCCATAGCAGGTGGGCGGTGGGAGAACAAGACCAGGAAATACTCTTCACACAGGAGGATCATTACGTTGACCAAGCCGAGTTCATGGAGTAATGCTAGTAATTATCTGAACCAGTGCTTGGTTGTGTTCAGCTTGGCACCGCGGTGTAAAAATGTTACCTGACTGCTCAATCTACTTCACAGGACTCTCATGAAATTGGCCCCTTTCCCTGACAGGGAAATTGTTTGTCAAGCTGCAAAAGTGTTCTTTTCCCTCTCGTGATCAGGGCTTGAGCTAACATAACAGAGTTAGCTGCAGTTATTGACAGGCCAAGGAGAGTTATTTTAGACCCGAGCAGCATCAAATAGAATCTGTGATCAAAGTGGAGAGGCAGAGACAGAGGTGGATAGATGCCTCCTGCGACGAAAAAAAGATGAATGTTTTGTGAAGACGAAAAAAGGAAAAGAAATGGTATTAGTTTGCTTCTCCCTTGTGGCAAAGCCAAGAGTGTGTTTTTGTAGGAGAGAAGTCAGCTGAGTCCTGCTGCTCGCTGCATCTCGACACTCAAAAGACTACAAACACACACTGGCGCACACACACACCCTGCAGACTGCTTTACCACATGTGGATAAAGGGAACAGGACAGAGGCAACCTTTCCCAAGGAGAGCTGACCCTAAGTAGAAACTGAAAGGAACACAGCACTCCGAGAGAAAGAGAGAGCCCCTGTCGCTTTTATTTACCTCTGCCGCCCTCCCTTCTTTTCATCCCAGGATCTCAAAGCGGGCCCGCACGCCCGGTGCTGCACCCTGTTTCCTGGGGAGCATTTTTCCTTCCCCCACCGCAGACATGAAAAGCACTGGCCTTCCTGCCTGGGGAAGAGGCCTGAGGGGCTGCGGGCGAGAAGTGTGTGTATATGTGTGTGTGTGTGTGTACTGGTTTTAAAGAGGACTGGTGGTAACAGCGGGGGTGTGTGCTGCGTGGTGGTTGGTTGTAGGGGGCAGCAGGCCAGTGCTTCACAAGGTCCAGCCGACACAAACACATGGATTCAGGAGCAACTTGACCCCTCCCCTCCCCTCCTCTCCTCTCCCTCCCTTCCCCTCACCTCCCTCCGTCGTCTCCTCCTCCTCCTCCTTCCCTCAGCATAGTGCTCAGGAATGCCGGCTGGACTTTTTTTTTTTTTTTTTTTTTTTTTACAGGAAATGAAACGCTCCTCTGTTCAGAGCTAGTCTTCCCCCCTTCCTTCACTCTTTTTCTCTCCCCCAAATCCTTTCCCTCTACAGGACAGAGTAAGAGAGAAGGAGGGCGGTGGGGGAAGGAGTCGGACAAGCTCTCGCTTTGCGTTTGAAGTGTGGGAGGTTAAGATAACTGGCACAGCCTCACGTCTCAATCGCTGCTTACAGCTCCCAGGCCAAATCAAAGCGTCCACAGCTGGGGCCCCGCCCGCCTTATAGCCCCCTAACCTACAACCCACCCACCCACCTCCACAGCTCCCCTCCCTCCCCGCACGGAACGCAGGGGTTTCTTTTGGTGCCATTAGAAAGGAAAACACCGCCGACAAATTACTCTAAAAATAAGCCAAGTGGAGAGAGGCGTCTCCAGTGCAGGCCGAAGTGCAGACTTTACTATGGCAGGGAAGGAGAAAAGACAGCAGAAGGGCTCACAGAAAAAAAAAAGTAACAGACTAGTCCTTAAGACCACTTCCACCAACTTTAGTCTTTTTGCAGCTCTAACCATTGGCTCTGATAAGAACAACTTCCTCCTGAATACCTCTTGAAATGTTCAGATAGACAAAAAAAAAGAACAAAAAAAACCCAGAATGGTTCAACTGGAATCAGGTGTTTAGAACACAGCCGTCAAACATACGGCCTGTGGGCCAAAACCGGCCCGCCAAAGGGCCCAATCCAGCCTGTGGAATGAATTTGTGAAATGCAAAAATTACTGAGCATATTAACAATCAAGGATAATAAAATCATTTTAGTTTAGGAGCCACATACATACCAATGTGCTTTCAGGTGGGTCAGGCCAGTAAAGTAATATAACTACAAATATTTACCCCGTCTCCCAAAGGGGAGGCAAGGACTATTGTTTTTGGTTAAGTTTGTTTGTTAACACTTCAGCAGTAAAACTGTTGGATGAATTCATACCAAATTGGGTTTATAGATTGCTAGTGACCAGGAATAGATGTCATGACATTTTGGGAAAGGTAGGTCAAACTTCAAATTTTTTATCTTTTTCTTTTTAAATCTTCCCATTTTCTTATAATGGGTGAAATATGTGCGAAGGCTGGGGCTTGTTGTGCCTGGCACCACTTGTTCTCTTTGTTTTAGTAAAAAAAAAAAAGTAAAATTCAATGAAAATGCTGACATTTACAAACTATCCTTTCACACAAAATGTGAACGGTATGAACGAATATGCACAACCTGAAATGTCTTAAGAGAAGGAAATGCAATTTTAACTATATTCTGCCTGTTACTAAATGTTTTGTGTCTGTAGATCTGCTGTTATCTGTAATTTGTAATAGCTGAGGCATGATATTGTTAAAATTGCAAATATTTTTCTTAAGACCTATCAGGTTGTTTGTGTTATTCACATTTTTAAGGAAACTTTGTAGATGCATACATTTTCATGATGTAATTGTACTGTTTTTCAGTGTTATGTTACTAGTCCAGCCTACTTGAGATCATATTGGGATGAAACCCCCCCCCCCCCCCCCCCCCGGTTTAGAGGACAAGACTACATCAGAGTACACACATAACAATAATTCTTCAGTGCATCAGCATAATCTGTCCATACAACTAGGTCTTGTGCTGTAGGTCAAACTAGAAATATGGTGTAAAAACTTAAAGTATTATTAATATTTTGACCTTTTTGTCTCTGTTTGACTAATCTGGCCTTTGCTTTAGAATCTGCTTGATTATCTCTGACTACTTACACATTTTCTTTCTCAGTAATCAGCTGTATAAATTGTAGTAATCTTTAAAAACAGAAAGAATTGAAAACAGAATCTACCCCCGTTTCATATATGTAAATAGGTCTGTCCTTGGCTCATGACCTACTCTTCCATCAAGTTTCACAACAATCACAATAATCCTGCTGACAAGATAATAAACAATAATAATGAAAATACAACCCTTTGACTCGTGCAGATTCTTCCATTGTCACGTCAAAGTTACTGAATGATAAATATGACCAAGGTTTATCTTCACATTTTCCCAAAGGTGACAAATGTTTGTCTGTGCATCTCCTCAGAAGTTTAAAGTTTTCTAATCACACACAAAAACCCCCCCAAAAAAACAAAACGAGGTGCAGTAGCATAAAAAGGATGTCACTGACTATTGTATATATTACAAGTAATTAATTTTCTGTTCACCAACTAAGGAGCAGGACCAACAGGAGTTGAACGATAATAGCAGTAATATGCATAATGTTAGTGTTTAGTTTTAGAGTAACTCGACATAACACTTCTTAAAACTGCCTTTAAATGAACTGTTCAGTCAAATTAAGTACAATTATTTCACTTCAGCAATATTTACTATCACTGTTCAAAAGGACGGATTATGAATAACACATACTAGTGTAATAAATAAGTGCTTTTCCCCCTCATTTCAGTATTAGTAGGCTGTGGCTCATGTTGTCTAAACAATTAGATGGTGCTGTCAGAGGGACTTTACGCAAGACCACAGAGTGATGAATACACACAGAGATGCAGCTGTATCAGAGCCAGTGTAGCAACTTTTAAAAATCTTTTTCATTGGAAATTGTCTAAATAAGAAAAAAAAAAAAAATACAGGTGAATAATGAATACATTCTATGTTTTAACCATTTCCGATTTAATTAGAATCATATTGCACTTCAGCCACTTTATATTTTAACCTGAAATCCAGCAACTGAGAGCCAGTTCTTAATTACTTTAGTCCTGAAAAACACTTGCAGTATATACATATGTGCAACTTTAATAAATAGACTCCCCAGCCATAGTTATTGTTCATTAATGTTTGAGATTAATGCATAAATGCACAGTAGTGCAGACCTTGAAACACTAGTCAGTTGTTTTGCAGACTGGAGAGTGAATGTTAAGCAGAAGATGAACCTGAGGATGTCACAGGTAACAGTTTAGTTTTGTTTAGTTCTTTCAAAGTCACACAGACTCTATTAAGTGTCCTTTCCATGTTTCCATTGAGCTGAATTCACTATAGTTTCGTTCTCATTGTAGTACTTCTAATCCTCGACTTCCTTTTTTGCCTGAAACGCCCATCCCTGCCACATGTTGAGATTAGAGTCTGGTGTGGTGTCTTAGCAGTGACCTTGACTGAATCGCAAAGTTGTCCTTGGTGACAACTCTTCAAAAGCCGCCTCCTTTCTATAAAATAGCAGTAGTGCTGCTCTTAAAGACACAAGGGAAAAATAAAATGAGCGGGGCAGTGAAAAAGCACCTGGAAGCAGAGGCAATACTTTCAACTAAATGCTTTGCACCGTCAGCATTTTCTCCAGCTCTGAGTCGTTCGACATAAAAGAAATGCCTCCGTTAAAGAACCTTTGAAAATTTAACCTCCAATCTAAAGGCAGGCTCAGGGGATACTGCATCTTTTCCACAGGGGGGCTATCAAAAACTAACAAGTCAGTCGGAACACTGAAAGGGTGCAGTGGAAGACGAGGAGAAAAGACGACTGTGTGAAATATTGGAGAGTAGGGACGGGTGGGGTCTGGTTGTGGTCAAAAGGGGAAAAGGGGAGGGGGAGTCACCAAAAACCTCAAACCTCAGGCATGTGTGGGTGAGTCAAGGAGAGAACAGGGGGGAGGGAGGGAGGAGGGAGGGGGGTGGGGGGTAGTGGGAGGTGTTGCCCACATCTAAGGCGGCATCGCTGGGGGCCCGGGCAGCTGAAGTCTGGCCGTGTGCCCCCGCGTAGCTCAGTCTGCACTGCTGCAGGCCGGAGGGGGGGGGGGGTTCGGGAAGAGAGGTGTCTGGATGTAGGGAGGTGGTGGGGGGGCGGCATATTCAAAGAGTCTGTACAATGACTGCTCCTGCCGCTGCTTCAAAGGCCTCCACCACCACTCATGTTCACCATCAGGAGAGGAAAAGGTGGAGCAAGGAAAGAGGCAGAAAATGAGAGAAAGAGGATGACGAGGAGGGGGAAAGGGAACTACTTTTTTTTCCTTTTTTTTTTAAACAATGGCTAGACTGATGGGAGTAAAAACAAAAATAAACAGTTTCCTTCAGCTCCACTGTCCTCTTCCTGTCTGTGCCCCGCGTTACCTGGGGGCCTTTCATTCACCGATAAGCATCTCACACTGAGAGCGTTTTATAAGGTCACATATCTCCGCCTCTTCCGAAGGGCTGCAGTGCCTCAAGGAGCCACAGGGGTGAGTAAGGATGAGGATGCAGAAGGAGGGAGGGAGGAAGAGACCGAGAAAGAAAGAGAGGAAGCGCTGAAGACATTACAAGAAAAAAAAAAAAAAAAAAAAAAAGCAAAGAGACTGGACCCTCATACTGTTACTGCAGCTGGCCAAACCACAACACAATAGGCCCGTGACTCAATCAAAACAAATTTCAAGTCTCAGTCTAAACAATGCAAGCACTGTAGCTGCATTTTCTCCTATGTAAACACAGACATGGAAGAGGATTGTACCCCCTCTCCCCCCCCGCTAGTTTCTTTCTCATAAATGTCAAGGGTTGTCCAGGATCAGACAACCTTTCAAAGTAAAACGCCTAAGCTCAAACCACATACTTAAATTATATTGAGTTTGACACACTGCCACCCACTGGAAGAGGGGAGACCAGGGGCAACTGTAACAGACATGGAGTTTTCTCAATGGATGCCTGAAATAAATGCAAGCTTAAGAGTGTTTCCTGTTTTATTTTATAACATAAAATACAATTAAATACCCCGCTCAATAATTTTAGCTTTTACACATCTTAAAAACAGGCAGTTACATGAGTTTACAAAAGTTTTCAGGAACATAAAATGCACCACACCAAATTTCATCTACTCTCTGGTCAGCCTTTCCTGTCTTGTGCCATTATAAACTATGCATGACTTGATTTTGTGAATAAAACAGAGACGGCATGTGAAGATCAATATACACACTTGAAGCTTGGCATTCATAACCTGACTATAAAAGTCATAACATGAGTAAAAACAATTTGGAATAAAATGGTAATGAGTTCATTTTACACTTGATTTTTTGTTTTGCAGTTTATTTAAAGTGCATATTTAAAAAAAAATCTAGTCTATCGGTGTAAACATTAAAGCTTGTAAACAAATGGATGCTATACTCATGTCATTTAATGCTCCTTTATAGTAAGTAACATGATGTGTGCAGTACAGTCAGAAAGTTGGATTATGCATTAAAGCACATCATAGTTATAGACTATTACATGTCGCATTACTGCTCTTACAGCTCATATGTGGCTTTTTGTGCATACAAAAGGACAGCCTATACATTAATTTTAACATTTGTTTCTCAAAAATCATACAGATTTTTATTCACAATTATACTGCAAAATGCATCATAAACTTTTGTTTGCCACAGTTTTGTTAAGGTCAATTATAACCTAAAGATTAGGCTGCATGTAGAAAATACACACAGGGTGGGGAAGCAAAATTTACAATATTTTGAGGCAGGGATTGAAAGACAGTGTATGACCAATTAGTTTATTGAAAGTCATGAGAATTTATTTGCCACAAGAAAATTGACATAATAGAAAATGTTTTTATTCTATGTGTCCTCCTTCTTTCTCAATAACTGCCTTCACACGCTTCCTGAAACTTGCGCAAGTGTTCCTCAAATATTCGGGTGACAACTTCTCCCATTCTTCTTTAATAGTATCTTCCAGACTTTCTTGTAATAGTTTTGCTCATAGTCATTCTCTTCTTTCCATTATAAATAAAGTGTCTTTATGGACACTCCAACTATTTTTGAAATCTCCTTTAGTGTGACGAGTGCATTCAGCAAATCACACACTCTTTGACGTTTGCTTTCCTGATTACTCATATGGGCAAAAGTTTCTGAAAAGGTATGGATAATAGTGTTAGGTACGATTATGACATCAATATATGTTTGGTTTCAAAACAATTGACGTAGTGCCTGCTGAGAAAAAACAACTAAATGTTCATTGTAAATTTTGCTTCCCCACCCTGTAAGTATAAAAGTATTAACCTCTGTTTAATTCAACACTTGGCATGAACTTTATTTCTTGGTTATTTGGTGAAAATGAACGTAAAAAACCTGTGTTATGGTTGACTGGGGACAACTGTAACTCTGAATTAAATATAAACTGTAAATTTAACACAAAACACTCCTCTTTTACATAAATGTTACATCATTACTATACTTTTTATGCTATATTAGTAATTAGTCCATAGGAATGTTTTATTTTGGTGGTATTCTATCTTTATTTGACAAAAACTTTACAGAAAAGAGCGTGTGAATGATGTGTGGTCAGCTGAAAACTGAACCAGGAACTCTGTACTTAGGGTTTTTGTGCATCTGTGTGTGTGTGTGTGTGTGTGTCCCCTTATAAATTACACAACATTTAGGTTTCTCTGGCACAGGTTAGACAGAAAATTTTTAAGAAATGTCAAATTGGCCCCTGGTCTCCCCTACGAAGTGCTGAGAGGGCCATTTTTCTACATAGAGCAGGCTTTGTGGAGGTCAGAGGAGTAACAGAACAGGAGGGCTGAGAGGCTGAACATTTCCGACTTGGTTTCCTACCCACAGAAACATTAGCTGCGCCGTCCCGTTGATTTATGCCCCAAATATCTCCCCCCCCAACAACCACCACCACCTCTCTCCCTCCATTTTTTGTGAGTGAAGCAGTACAGTTTTAAAAACATCCTCTCATCTCCACGGAGCGATGAGTTAGTTTTGCCGATCCCGATTCCTTCTCCAATTATCCCAGGTCACTAATAAGGCTGGGTGTGGAGGCACTGGGCTGTGCCGCACCGGCCTGGAGGCTTCGGTGCCAAATTGAAACGACTCGGGAAATAGAGGCAGACGCTGAATCTCGCCTAATTGCAGCCGGAGTGTGGCTGGATGCTTGACTGTGTGTGTAAAAGAAAAAGAAAAAAAAAAAGAGGAGTGGGAAGGGATTGTGATGACGGAGAGAGAAGATGAGAGGCAACAAATAGAGAAAAAGAAATAAGGAATGGGAGACTGAAGAATGAGTGGCAGTTGAAGTGAGATTGGGTAAATGCAGAACTCTATAGACTCTGGGATTTTCTTCTGGCACCCCCGCCCCCCTCCTCCATCCTCTCTCTCTCTCTCTCCTCTATTTTCTTTCCTCCGTCCTTGCTCATCACAGTCTTTTGACAGCTGACTTCTGGCTGCACACATCAGAGCGAGCAAAGCCGGACCGAGACAGAATGAGGAGAGTAGCCACCAATGCTCCTGCTTCAACAACGCTCTCTTTCAGTACATAAGATAAGACTTTATTGATCCCACCATGGGGAGATTGCACAGTTGACAGCAGCAAATACAAAAACAAAGTGCAGGGAAGACAGAAAACAGAAAATATACACTTGAGAAACATAAAATATAAAGAGAAGATAGGAAAAAAAAAGATATAACTTTTGATTTAAATTGAAATATTTACATTGTGGTTGCAAATGCACACACATGCAGTGTGACATAAGGGCGTAAGGGTGGAGATACTGAGAACAGTTACAAAGTCTGATGGCTATGGGGAGGAATGACCTGCGATATCGCTCCTTCTTGTCTGGAGCTGACGGATTTACCATTACATATGGATTCACCTGTCTTTAATAATTGTCACTGGCAAAAAAAGTGATATAAATAATGATAAAAAAATAAATCTGACTTGTAAAGACATCCATTTTACATGTCAACAAAAGCTCCTTCATGCGAGGTGACTCATACGGAGTTTTATGATGGTTTGCAAGTGTTTGCAACTCTCAGGTCCTCACAAGCCAGATTGAAAAGCCACCTTTGTTAACACTGTCTCCCCCCTGTGAAAAAAATGTGCAGCGGTTGAAACGAGAGAAAGCCTCGAGGGCATGTATGTGTCTCGGCCAGATAACTATCTCAAAGGCTGTGAATCAGTGTGCTTAGTCAGACAAAAGGCGACCAGCACGAGAGGAAACGAAGAACAGGGAAGCAAAACAGAGGATGGGTTCAGGAGAACTCCAAAAAAAAAAAAAAGTATAAGGACGCGTACAGTACTTTTTAGCTTGTGTAGGAAAAAAAAACAGGGTGAGAAGGGGGAATGAAGTGACTAGGCAAAGAGACGGAAACCCTAATTTCACAATGTCACAGTAATGACTTCACAAAGTGCTTTTCCACTGTGGTGAGAGCCAGCTGTGTGGCTGTGGTGTGGCAGGGTTTGACATGTTAAAGATAACAAAGAGAACCAACGCCGAGTCATAAAACACCACTCAACGACTCAACTCCTGGTTTGCCTTTCGAACTTAGCAGAAGCCATAAAATACGTAAAAATGAAAATGATTCAGGACAGTTTTTCCCATCATAAAAATCTACCTAGATTGTAGCATTCTACTTTGCTGTATGTCCCAAAAAAAAGTTAAAAAAAAAAAAAAAAAAAAAAACATCTACTGGTGCAAATGTTCCCTGTGTGTGTCTTAAATTAACTCATTAGCAAATTGTCTTTCAGATTTTTCATACAGGGGAGCGACAGATGGGGTAGAGGGCAGGGCAGATGAAAAGAAATAGACAAACGAGTTCATTTAAAGATGTTTTTTGGCGTCTACACCAAGCTAACCTCAATCCAGCTCTTTGGGATCTGCATAAATTGAGGGCTTGGGGAGTTGTGGCAGTATCCTTGGTATTATGCATATTAGTTTAAGGCTGTCACTGAGAATCAGCAAGGGTGTCCATCCCGCTGCGGCTAGGCGCTGCTAATTATTGGATCAGAGATAAAGTGCTTTTTAGCGCCTGCTCTTTTTTGTGCTTTGAAAACGGGCTGTAGTTTAAAAAAAAAAAAAAAAAAAATGACAGAAAAGAAAAAGCAGCCCAATTTTAGGTTCAGGGTGAGCCACTAGGTCAGGAATCGATCAAGTGGAAAACCTTTGTGTGGTTGGGGTGATTTTGACATAAGACCAGATTTGTCACATCTGCCCGACTTTCTGCTGCCGAAAGGGAGCGGAATAACAGGATGCTACGAGACTCGCAGGGGAGTGAGAGGAAGGGAAGGGGAAAAGATGGGAAGCAAAAAGATCCACAGAGAGTGTAAGGAAGATTGAAAAAAAAATAGAGAAAAATAGAGCTGCCTTCGCCACACATTGAGCTCTTTAATCCTTCTTTCAACAGAAAAAAAGAGAAGGTGACAGTTCAGTGAGGGGCTGACATATCATCTGATTCTGTATGTCACATGTCTGTCATATGGGTAAAAAAAACAACTGCGAGTGCTTTTGTTACGAGGGCATTATAGACACCCTGAACCCCTAGATACCATGAAATCTTATTAAGGTATAGCATCTCATTAAGCTCCTGAGCCAAACAAGCTGCTGATTTCGGTCCCGCTTCACAAAGATGCAGAGACAGACAACACATGCAGTCCATATGGGACCGAGCTGACATATTTAGCCTCCATCAACCGTAAAAACCAAAAAAAAAAAAAGGTTCTGGGCTACTAAAACTGTTTTCAGATGTATTATTTATTCCACGTTTACAAAAACAGTATTGATGACCTGTGTGAGTTACCAAGCGATCAACTAAAAACAAAAAAAACAAAAAAAAAAAAAACACATTTTGTTTGCACATCTTGGTAACAAATGATGGAAGAAAAATAAGCCATAAACTGCTGACACAACAACTGACCCTTTATCCACTGGCGCCAACACAAAACACTGCAATTCAACATACACACACATGCAAGTCTGCACACACACACACACACACACATAGAAAATCCAGTGCCTATTGTGCTGAGGTCATTGAGCAAACTCAATCCCTCTTCAGGCCTTAACACCACTGACACAATGACTATGGCGAGGTTAGGGTGGACCTTTTTAGGATTAGTCTGTGAGTACATACTCTCAAGTCAGTGTTTAGCAGTTTAAAAAGACTTGACATATATTGAACTGGACCAGACATGGAGGGGATAGAGGTTTGTCTTACCATATTCTCAGATGTACGCCGTTTTCATTCTCTGGCCTGTACCTGCAGAAAATTGCATCTTTTTTAAAATATTTAAGATATCTGGGCATCATAGATCGTTACTGTTCATTTGGCCTGCACAGTCTACAGACCGAAAAAAAGAAAAAATAAAAAAAAAAAGAAAAGTCCCGACATTTTTACTTAAGATGTAATTCTCGATGGATTACAGTTGCAAGAGCTGAGAGTAGGCTCGAAAGCGCAGCTAAACAAGGTCAGCAGAAAGACATTCTGTAGTGCAGCAAAGCAAACAAAATAGTGCAAAGCCCAGAATTGGTAAGTAGTCGTATAAAGTGGACAGACTAATCCCAAAGTAGGTGTAATATGTGAGGGCAGGGATGAGAGGACAGACAGGTGGAGCGATGTGCACAAAGAAGGTCTAGTATGAAAACTGAGTGAGCGTCTACGTCGTCTGTAGGGGTGGGACAATAACGGCGGTATCACACAGACATCATGACTGTCTAGTAAAGTGTCAAGTGATGCAGAACTGCTGAATTTTAACTGAGGAAGGAAAATATGACTAAAAAGGTTAAAAAGACGTGAACTGTGCATTTATTCACTGTGTTGTAGAGTCAGTTTTACCGAATTTGACAAGTGAGATGAGCTCTTTAACAGATATACATTAACTATAACTTCCATGTTCACGTTTTGCCATCAGTCCAAGTCAAACTACCACGTCTGCTTTCATAAAAATATAGAAATCTATCCCACCCCTAGCTGTCTATGCACAACTATCTAAACCAGCCAGTGTGCTGAAAGCAGTATGACAAAGGTGTAGATGATAGTCGAACTGGAAGGGGTTTGTTTTACAGATACATGAAGAGTCTATCTATGTAAACATGATGTAACTCACAGCTGCATCATGGGACAGACAGGAAAGGGGAATAGAAAAAGGAGAAAGGCAGGAACTGTTGGAATTGGCGCTTACCTGTGGCCGATTCCTGCATCTTCTCCCTCTTCCGCTTCTTCTTCTTTCCCTAAAAATATACAGAGGAACGCATAAAGTGTGGCTCCAGCACTCACGCTCACTAGACCACTCTGATATCCTGCTGCTGACTGCCATGTTCACTCATCCCCTGCTGGGCATCCAACCAGCATCCCCCGGACTCTGGACTCCACCACAAACTGCCACGCTGAGGACCAACCGAGAGTGGGATTTTACAAGTGCACTTTTCAGTGACTTCACTCCATCATGGCTGGATTTTTCTCTGGAGGCCTCTCTTGTATTTCTTTTTTTTTTTTTTTGTATTGAGCCCATCCTAATCGAAAAAACGACCCAGCTGTTATAACCTGTCTATGTCAGATTTCCTCACCACCACTACCTTTGAAGTCCCTCTAATGACAAACATTAACATGAAGTGCAATTAAAAAGGCTCACAGTAATTAGGCTAGTCTAGCTGAATGACTGTGAAGAGCGCCCCTTTTTTTCCCACTGAGGTGGTGGGAGTGTGTAAGGATTTATAGCTTATGCTAAATCCCCGGGGGGGAGACTATAGGTATAGATAGCAGCGTAGAGTCGTTCTAGTCAAATATGAGCAGCACTTTGGTTTCCTGCTGCAAAGTCTGCTAATCCACTTATTCATGAGCTAATCTGCCTTCTACTGCTGCGGCAGACAGGGAAGAAGAGAGACTAAGTGAGAGTGGGTGAGAGAAAGGATGAGAGAGAGGGTACACAGCAAAACTATGAATGCTGCACGCTCTCCATGCCAGTGCGTTACCTATTTTGGGTGTTTCCAGGCATGATGTGTTGCCTTTACACAGCTTAAGATTTTGTTGTGGGAGGGGTCACAGAAAAGATGCAAAATTACTTGTAGGAAATGTTTTGCGTTATACATATCATTACTTTTAGGTGCCAAGCAGAAAGGCGTTCTTCTACTTTTTTTTCTCATTACCCGTCAACTATGTTTGTACTAACAAAGCTGGAAATTAAATGGTAACTGGGCTGACTGTCACTGTGCTGTAGCTGTGCATCTTTAACTGTGCATCACTGGGAGCAGAGCTGTGAAACTGTCTCCCCCTCAGCGAAGCATTTTGGCAGTGGAGCAGCAGAGGCAGAAGGAGGAGGGATGCTGTCGGTGTCCGAGGGGAGGCAGATAAACACCACAAAGCACTTCGGTGGTGGAGTGAATGTGAGTGCCGGAGCCACACTTTTAATAAAGGCTGGTGCTCTCTCTCACAAATTCATACACACCACATATACTCCGACACAAATGTAACAACTTTTAAGCCACAAACATACACACTGCACATGCGGCCATGATGTACACCAAAAACAGACTGCATCTTAAATCCAGCTGAACCTCCCACATTCACAAACAAAATGGGCAGCTGGAGGAGCAAAGGTTGCTGCTGCTGAATGCTGTATGCATCATCCAGCCTCCTCAACTCACACTAACAGTTGCTTTTTACATCCAAAGCTGCACACTGATATGGAACATCAAAGACTAGCATAACCATTACCAGGCAATTTTCACTCACTGTGGCAATAATAATGTCCATGATACTACAATCCATTCTAGTGTGCATGGTAATATAACAGTGAATCACAATGTTATGAATTACACATTAGTCTGAGACAAAGGGTCCACAAATGGACCGCATTAGCATGGAGCAGACTGAATATGTGCCTGTCATTACTACTGTATGTGCCATTTTAGGCTCAAGTCATGCAACACTGACAAAAACAAACATAATTCTGCACACAAACACACACACGCACACGCACCTCTGCCAATCTGTTCTGTTGATACTTACATAATTGTCTCGAGCAGACCAGCCTGGGTAGAGCTGCATGTGGAGCTGCCGTTCCTTGCGGGCTAACTCATAATACTTAGCTTGCTCTTCCCGAGATAAAGCATGCCACTGTTTCAGTATAAAGAAGATTAGGGGAAAAAATAGCATACAGTCAATTACTGGCATGCACTTGCATGTCCCCTGCATAGAGAAGTGTGCTGATGTTTTGGTAAAGAGAAAAAAACATCCTTTTTAACTTCCAAACATTTGGCATAAAAAGGGATAAAAGAGAGACAAAGAAAAATGGGGAACATGATGAAGAGATTAACATGCACAAGAGTCAGTGAGAGGCAGAGAAGAAGAGAAAAAAAACTTTGATTTCATATCAAAACACTGGTTCCAATTTAGCAGCTCTTTTTATTCAAACTATGTCAGCGAGCAATTACTCTATGCAGGCCACAAACTAGGCTTTGCTGTGGCTGGCTGCCTCGACCACTAGGTCTATTCGTTAAGGCTTTTAACATGGCTCTGTGGTTCCAGTCTTTTCCCAATCCTCAAAAGGAACAAATTTTGTCATTTCCAACCATGCCATTATCCAGGCATATTTTATTAAAGCCAATTTGATTAAATGTCAGTTAGATAGGCTGTCTCTATCTGTTCTGCTGAAAAGGAAGTAATTGGCTTGGGCAATCATTATGACAATAATTACATGTAGTTCATAGAGGGAGAAAGTTAATAAAGAGAGGAATCTTTGTACTTTTTACACTAATTGGGCTCAGAAAGGTGGTCCATGCAGCTTCCTCTGAGTGTGATCTCTTGATGATGCACTATGTAACCTACCCTTCGTCCCAGGATCTGATTGATGGCAGCGCTCTCCTTCAGCGTGCACTCAGCGACCACATTTGCACGCATCTCTTTCATGTAGAGCATGAAGGCGTTTAGCGGCTTCTTGATGTGCGGTCTTTTGGGCTCCTGCTCCTTTCTCTGTTCGTGCTGGGGTTTCCTGTAGAAAGAAAAAAACAAAACGGTCAGAGGTAAAAGAAAAGGAAGAAACCAAATTGTAAGAACATGAGAGAATAAAAGAGCAAAGCTACACACAAGAGGGAAATTGCGGTGCCGCGATGGCGACAAAAGCAGTGTGGGTCTGGTTGCTCTTGGCCAATAGTGAGGCAGCGTGAGATGGGTTGCCACGCCATGGGCCCCTGCCCCGGCTCTTTAATCATGTACAGTTGTACAGTCGCAGCCCTTCATGCAGAGAGATTACTTCACCAGTAATGGCAACCAAACGTCCTCATCCACAGTACACTGGCAATCACTTAGGACCAAATGTTCAAACTCACACGCTTAGAAACTTATTTTCTAACAGTCTTTTTAATACCAACACAATCTTGCTATGTGGATGGCCCATGTTTGATGGAAATATCAGAGATAACCACTTCAGGGCACTCACAGCACTTCCCACTGCACACATCAGGGATGTGAGTTTAGTTCATCCCAGCACTAATCTAGGACCTGTATCTGTTGCTGGTTAAGTATGTTGTGATGCCTGAGGCCAAATGAAGCGCAGTCCTGTTATCAGTGGAGCATGGGCCCTCACTGCTTATCTGCTCTCATCAAGGGGTTGAGAAAAAGGCCCTGACAGTGTTCAGCAGCGGCCTACTGTAGCAGCGAAGTGCACAAATACCTGGAAGTACTTCATCTCAGAATACAGTTGATGAAAGAGGAGGAGGAGGAGGGTATGAACGCAGATGAATACGCAGATTGAAACAGGAAGCAGTGATCTCTAAATGTAGTTTTAGACAGTATGAAGACAAGATGTTTAAAGTTTTATCCACAGAGCACGTTTCTAATGTTTGAGAGTCCATCACAGATGCCTGAGTAAGAAGTCTATGGTACTTCTGGATACAATTAACATAGGACTCCCTTATTACACAGTAGTTTTAGTGTCTATCACTTTCAGATAAGTGACAGTGCTTGACTCGGTGCTGTCTGAGTGGTAATAGATCTTTATGCTCTTTACACACAGATATTCCTCCACATTGCTTGAATCTTTTAATACTGCTCTGCTCTGTAGTGGTTGAAATATCTAAATCCCTTCCTATCTTTCTTCGAAGAACATTGTTTTTAAATCTTTCAATGGGTTTCTCATGCCTTGGCAACTTGGCAATCTTCACCCCATTGTTGTTCCTGAAGTAGTGGGTCTTTCCTGGATGCTGCTTTTGAACCAAACCATGGTTATAGTCACCAGCTCACATGGGTTCTTTCACCTTAACACTTGAAGATCTAGAAGTACTTTTTGTGGCAACTTCAAAATGATTTTTTCCTCTCCATCTAACCTTTCTTAAGTGATTTATCACCATTTATTACAATATTATCCTCTGCATTTTGCATTTTATCAGGTTTTTTCCTGGAACTCATGTAGTGACTTCACACATGTTCAGCTCAGAGTAAATTCAAAGGTTATTACATTAAAACAGAAGAAAAAGTAAACATAAAAACAACAAACATGTCCAACTACATAGGTTTTGTGGGTAAATCAATGTTGGAGAAGACAATAGTGTTTCCATGTTCACTATGGAGCCTCTGAACGTCCAGATGTGTCATATCTGATGCCACTGAAAAGCTGAGAAACTCCATTTTACCTGAATTATTAAGAGACTATTTTATTAACGTATTGACAGGTTTAGTGGTTCATAAGTTATTACACATTTTGTATGAGTAAATGATATTGGTTGAGGGTTAAAGTGCTTGTGGAAGGAATGACAAAACATTAAATGCTTCTGAAACTTAAGCTTTTTCATATTGTCGAACTACAATTGCAATGAAATCAAATTAAATATAGAAATCAATGCTTTTTACTGCTATATTTTGCACACTGGCACAACTTCTTATGATTTGGAGTTGCATTAAAGTGTGAGAAATGTCTCATTAAAGCAGCTTGTGTTTTCAGGACTCACATGTGCATGATGTCTGTTTCATGCGGAGGTTCGTGTTTAACTTGGCCGGGATTGACGATGGCCGGGTGGGGGATCCCTGTGGCGTGGGGACCAGGGGGGCCGGGCACCATGTGGTGAGAGAACCTGTGACAAACAGTAACAACAGGTCAGGAAAACATCAAGGAGGGCCTGGTGAGTGATGTGGAACAGAAAGAACAGAAATCCCTCCACATTTATGATAGTCAATGTTGTTAAGTCTCTGAAAGAAGAAGCTGATAGTGGTTTGTGACATTTAACTCTGCCTTCCGACCTCTTTCCTGCTATAATGTGGTGGAAACTCTCAACAAGACCACATGAAAAATCACCACCAACATCCAAGAACACTTTAAAATTCCAAATAATGTTTATACACTTGTGTGGGCTTACACATTTCTTGTTTTTAACTTGAGGTCATTATGTAGATCCAAAAAACTGTACAGATTAATAACTCAGGAACAACATGGGTGCAGTAGGCTGTTTTCTTAGACAGGAGGAAGTTGGTGAATCTTTATGTATATGAAGCTCTGGTAAATAAATAAAGACATCTTTAGAAATCATTTTTTATTCCTTGTCCCATCTTGAACTTTGCTCTCCACCCATCTTGAGAAGCGAGGATAATTTCTTGTCATCAGTCCATCAGTGGCTTCATTTTCCATTTTGTTCCTTTTGGTCCGTTTGTTTAAACACTCACTTCATCATGCTGTGGTTTTGTGTTTCGGTTGACTGGTTTCTGCTATTCGGAACTGGTTGTTGCGTAAGATAGAAGACAACCCATTAGTAAACTCACTGCTCCATAGTGCCGATCCAAAAATCAAAAATGGAGAAAAGTTAAGTGCTGTGGATAAAGTTAATGTCTGACAAAAGGGGGTAAATATTCTATAGGTATTCAGATTTCAGGAGGTCTCCAGTGTAAGGCTGGAGCAGACTGTCTGGGCTGATCCTGCACCTGGCATCTGGCTTCACTCAGTGTGGCTTCAAGCCCCGTCTTTACAAACATTGTGCTCACAGAGAAAAAGATAGTGGGGGAAGTGGAAGAGACATATTGGGAAAAACAAAAAAAGCACAAGAAACTGAAGGGTGAAGTCAAAGAAGTCCAAAGAAATAGAAGTAAGAGAGACTAAATCAGAAACTCAGAAACATGCAAGTGAGGCTGAATGAGAGAGAGAGACAGAGAGAGCGAGAAAGCGAGAGAGAGTGAGAGAGAGAGAGAGAGAGAGAGAGAGAGAAGTGCTTCCAGAATGCTTTGATGGGGGTTAAGCAGCCATATGGTTATGCAGGGGCACGTATGCTGTGATGTGTTTGACATGTGCTGGGCACACAGAGGAGCGGTGTGGCTGAAGCCGCAGCAGCGCAGCAGGAAGAGCCAGAGGCAGACCTCCCTGTGTCGCCCGGTGCTGCAGGCGGCCCGACACTCCTCCAGTCTGTGCAGCACAAAGCTAGGACATCGTCAGTGTGCAGCTGATGAGAAGAGGCAGGACAGGGGCTGCTTCTTGTTTACATGAATCAACTGTGCATGCTTCTTTCTTTTGTCTGACTGTGACTCACCATCCCAGCGGTGGCGTGATCTGCCCCACTCCTCCAGGAGACAGGGAGTAGAAGTTAGGCATGTCTGGTCCGGGGTGATGCCGTGGCATTCCTACACAAAACAACAAAAGGTACAAACTTGTTAAGTTTAAATGGAGATAGAAATGTACAAAGAGTCTCCATATTTTGCCACTAACTACAAAGGAGTCAGAGGGTCTTTGACTCCCCTTAATGCTTCAATAGCCAGTATTTTTTGGTGTAATTGGGCAAAAGTTCATGACTGACAGCTGTAATGACCACTGCTGGAGAAAATCTGTCAGATGTATCACTTCTGTGCAGATTCTGTAGCTCAGTCATAGAAGCATTTCACATAAAACGGTGTCAAATTATACATCTTTTCAGTTTTTCCTTAGGACAGCAAGTAGAAATCTGCAGAAGGGTCTGTATTTTAAAATATTGGTGTTTTTTTGCCTAGTGTATCTTAAATTAAAACATGAGCAGCACTGAATATGATCTGTGAAAATTTGAGTGTGGTTCTCCAAAATATTGATTTATATATTTCTTTTTTTCTGCATCTTCCTCATATATATGTATATGACATATGTATCTGTCATATATATGTTTATACACACACACACCACCACAACTTTCTGTACAAAAAGGCATCAGAATTCTAAAATAAGATACCTAAACTTGGACTACATGCAGTTTCTTTCTTCAAAAACCTACCGAGCCCTTGTGACCCGCAATAAGTGAGTTCCTTCTTTTTTCGAAAACAGTCTGCCAAAAGACATACATGAACTGTGCTAACTCCCACTTAATGAGCAAGACTGTGAGCTGTGTCTGAAAAGTGAGCTGTGAGCTGCTCCAAAAAGAGTCTAGAAGACAGACCCTGAGCTAAATGACAGTGGTTATCCCCTTCCACCTTTCCCATACTGTTGAACAACACGACACCGACAGTGCACATGAACTTCTTGACCCCATGTTATCAACCACCAGAAAAGGATCACATTTCTAATGCTTAGCTAGATTTCTTCCAGTGTATTTTAGCATTTATAAGCTGGTTAATTGAGGCTTCGCCTTTGTGGCAGAGGCTCCAGTTCTCCCTGTAGACATGGGATTGACTTGGACTAACTGTCGATGGATCTTCAGAACTAAGCTCCTCCATCTCCTCCTCTCCTGCTGCTACTGTGTTTCAAGGTCAAAGGATCTCTTTTCTGTTTAAGTTATGTTGCTGCAGGATGAACACAACCTGCAATGTTGTCATGTCTCATTAATTCACTTACACATCTATTTTAATCAGCAAGTAATTGTATGATTTGCAGTCTATAGATATCTGCAAATGCTGCTCATACGTACACAGACTGTTGGAATATCTGTTCATGTGTGTCTTCAAACACACACGCATAAAGCAAGGAGGGCAAATGCCTCCAGATTAGTCCCATCTTCTAATCCCTGCAGGATCCAGCCTTTTCTCCCGGCCTCTATCTTTTCTCTTCCTCTTTCTCTCTCCAGGCAGTGGTCTGTAGGGGCCCCCTCCTCCTCCTCCTCTTCCTCAGAGAGGCAGCCCAAGCGGGGGGCTTATATCTCCAAAGCCAATGTTGCAACGCAGGATTCGCGGCGTGCATTGCACTACCCCCTGCCCACTAATCCACCACCTCACACTCCTTAGGGCCCTCCTGGGGGCAAGAAGGGAAGAAGGCAAAGGGTGAGGTGGCAAGGGAGGAGGAGAGAGCCCCAGCGTGTTAACCTTGTCACTCACCGCCCTGAGGTGCCTAATTACCCACTCCCCCTTTCACACGTTCCTGCTGACACCTGAATTTCCTCTCAAAACAAGCCACGCTTACATGATACCAACTGTAAAACCTAGATATGTACAAACAAACGACTTCATTGCTATATATATTTTAAAAATTCGTTATGAGCTTCAAATGTAAAATATTCAAAGGCCCCCTGCTCGACCTTCTATCCTGTGTTGCGGCCCTCTGCATAATAGATCTCATAATGAGAAAATCCATGATTATATTTCATAATTAACAAGCAGATCAAAGTCTGAGCCCACTAAAGAAGGCAGAGCCGCAATTGGTCGATACAAGTGAGAGAAAGAGAGGAAGAGGGACAGCAAGAAAGAGAATAACAGAGATTTCATTTTAAGCATCTTCAGCTTAGCTCCACTCTAGTATACACATATGAATATGCCTGGGGAAATCATTTGCAGCCAATTCTGCAACTGGATCGCTTGGACATGGATTTCTATTGGACTGCGAGTGCAAAGATCAAATATAGCAGCGAAAAAAAGACCTCCAGGGGAGCTTTCAGCTCTTAAGTCAGAAAAATGGAGTGGATCTCTGTGGAAAAGCAAGACCATCATTACAAGATAATTGAGAGCATTACCTCATAAACTACATGACAACAAACTTCGAAGATCATAAGCGTGCACATGGGTGCACGGTGTATTAATTACTCACTTCCTTGTCAACACAATGCTTTCGTGGTTCCTTTAGAAAAATATTCAGCTAAATGTGTCTGATGCCTGATTTTCATGACATATGTGGAGCACAGTTTCTTTATGTGCCCCACTGCCTTCATCTCACATCACTGTGAACTCTGATGTTCAGTTCTACATTGTTATTTATAGCTGGTCCCTCAGAACCTCCCAGCCTCATCATCATCTTCATCTTCGCCTACATCTCGTCTGATCCCTCTCCTCCTTTTCAACTGGCAGCCGTCGTAGAAGAAAGCCAGCAGAAGAAGAAGAGAAGGTGAGAGACAAAACTACGAAGGGCCCACATCTTTTTTTTTTTTTTTTTTTTTGTATTTGTGAGGAGCTGCCAAAGTCTCCAGCTGTGCAGGGCTGAGGAGCTCGTCCAAACTGCTGAAGCGCTCCTCTGCAGCTGTCAGAGCTGGAGCTTGATGTTGTTACTGAGAAGCAAAGAGCACAGAGGGAAGAGGGCAGCAGAGCTATGTGCACCATCCCACAGGCTGCTTCAAATGGGTTCATGTTTAGACCAAAAGGAAAAATGACTTTGCTGTGGCACACTTTGGATTGTGACACTCTACTGATTTCTGACAGTGCTGCCAGATAAGAATGCAACAAAACACTCAGGGTTCCATCTAGTTTAACACACAAACAGTTCCCTTCAAAATCAAATGTTTGAAGCTGCAAAGCAAAAACAGCCAAATGTCTTTGCAAACGTAGTCAAAATATGTTAATAATTAATTATAAGTCTGTGTTAGTATAAACGATTATAGTGACAAGCTGAGCTCTGAAAAGTTTTACATAGGGATGAGCTGATACATGGACATCGGTATCAGCACAAAGCACGTCTTTTCAGTGACAGATATTTAGCTGTCATGTGACACTTTACATGTGATTTAATTTTTTTTTATAAATTTCATTAACTTTTTTTCATAAATTTGAAGACAGAAACTATTTTTATATTTATAATGGAGATTTATTTGTTCACAGGGGACAAGTAACTGCAAAAACAAAATAAAGAAACTGAAACTGACACCCGTATCAATATAGACCAAAATGTTATTATAAATATCACTATCAGCAAACAATTTTTCCATCTGTGGATCCCTACTTGTACAATTTTCTATTTAAGCATTCACTGACAATAATATGGAATGTAGTACATTATGACTTAGATGATCACGTTTGATGAAAACAAGTAGTGTCACAGATTACTTAAAACTTCACCCCACTTCGCCCATTAAATCTTTACTTTGCTTCTCTGGGCTTCAGTTATTTCATGATGTAAACACTACAATCCACTACAATTCAGGATTTTGTCTACCCCCTCTAACTGACAAAAGATCAGACCTGACTCCAAAGTATTGTGACTATTATATTGTTAAGCAAAAAAGACGGCAAAAAGATTTAGATTGTTTTGTAGGAAAGAAAGGTGGAATTTAAGCACTTTCATTTATTCACATTTACTTCAGTACTAATGAGGTATTTGTACATGAGTATTTGCATTTCATGCTCCTCTTCATACTCCATTATATCACAGAGGCACATATTGTCCTTTTTATTCCACTGCAGTGTTTCCACTGGTAAGGTTTTGCCGTAGCGCACTGCCACGGTAAAATCCTTACCACCACGCCATACATTTGATACAAAAAATCATCACCGTTACATTAGATTAACTATACATATGTATAATATATACGCTGTCATTAAGAAGCCAAGCACGCTCTGTGCCGCTGTACAAATTTTACCCCTGTGTTTTTTTTTACCCTCTAAGAAATATGCACTTGCTCCAAACCACTGGGCATGCGCAATGTTTTTGTTGTTGTAAACATCCGGTAGTGAAACCTGTTGTACTGAATTTAGCCCGTTTGTTTATCATTAACTATAGTTAATTTCACGTTATTTGGATATTCAGAACTACACAGCTAATGGGGGTAAAAATCGTACATGTGCTGTACCAAATTTACCCACATTGTGCGCATGTACGAAAACACTGGAAGTACAAAAATAATAGGGGGGTAAAAATTGTACATGACACTGCACCTTTCTGAGGTAATTGGAAGATCAGCGCATGAAGGAATTTTTTTTCTACACTGAGTAGGCCAACTTATTGAATAAGTAGGACAGAAAATGACCAGCTTGTCCACACATCCCCCCCAGATGACACACTGCCACACCAAGAGATCAGTTCCACAGGAAACATTGCTCCACTGCATTTGTTATATTAATTTAGTTACTTTTTCAACACCTTCCTGTTCACTGCAGACCACTTCTCTCTAAATGTGCCGATTTTGCTTGTGATGAACTTAAAAATTCCTCTGTTTTCAAAGATAAATTCTAACTTTTTAAAGATACATGGCAGCAATGCTAGAAAAACACAATCATCTTACACAATATTACAATTCTGCAGGTTAAAGCAGCATGTGACTCATCACAAATTTTTCTTCAAATCTGTAAAACCCCAGTGATAGCCTAATTATCATTAACCCATTCATCTGTCCGTGCTTATGCACCTAAATCACTTCCCTCACTGAATAACTTCGAAGGTGACTCCATCACAAGCGGTCCGTTTGTTAACATACTAAACCCATATTTCAATATGTTGCATTGTGAGAATGAGAATTCCACTCAACCACAGCAGCAACAAACATGGAGATAACAAGCAATAAAACAGTGTCTGCTCCCGGGTCAGAAGAAATGTAAGGAATCACTTTAAGTCAATTGTCATCTTATAATACGGAGTGTGTGATTGTGAAGAACAATACTGAGACATCAGTTTCATGGTATTTTGGGAATATGTCATTGTGTAGGCTTATCATACATGCCTCGCATCCATACAGGTTATGGCCAGGCCCTCACCACTCACTCGCTCCTTACAGTACATGTATGATAAGCCCACACAATGGCATATTCCCAAAATGCCATGAAACTGATGTCTAAGTATTGTTTTTCACAAGCACACACCCCATAGTATAAGATGACAATTGACTTACAGTGATTCCTTACATTTCTTCTGACCCGGTAGCGGACACGGTTTCATTGCTTGTTGTCTCCATGTTTGTTGCTGCTGCGGCTTCATGTAATTCCCATTCCCACAATGCACTTCGCGACAAAATTTCCAAAAAGTCATGTATCGGTTTGGTATGTAAACAAACGGACAGCTTGTGATGGAGTCATCTTTGAAGTTGTTCACCGTGAGGGAAGTGATCTAGGTGCATAAGGATGAAAAGACTAATGGATTAGTAATAATTAGGCAATCACTGGGGTTTTACAAATTTGAAGAAAAACTTATAATAAAAGTCATATGCTGCTTTATGCTACAATGTAAAGTGAATGTAAAGCAACTAAAATAAACTCAAGCTTAAACATGTACAGCAGTAAAATATCCCACACATGAATGCAGCAGTAATATGAATGGAAAAACTCATTCTAATAGGAGACTGACCACTGACCCAATGATTATTTTTGACTTTTCATGCTACAAGTACATCTTGCTGATAATACTTCAAGACTTTTACTCGTAGCAGAGTATGTTCAGTATGATATTAGGATCTTAATCCTTCTTCCACCAGTGCAAAAATAAAGTAGTAGTCAAAAGAATGAGAAAACGTCAACTTTTACTGTTTTTATTGAATCTACCTTTGTTGTTGGCATCTTGAGGATGATGGCTAGAATGGGATCCTGGTGCGAAGTGTTCATCACTGTACGTGATCAGTGGGGTGAGTGGGTGGACTGCATGGGACGGCTGCACCACAGGAACTTTGTTGGACTGCAGAGAAAAAAAAAGAGATTTGAGAAGAAAAAAAAAAGTACAAGAGCGATGCAGTGACTATATGCATAAGCATTCCCTGTGCAGTATGGCTCCATTCCCTGTCACATGATGTGGGGACTGGTACGGCGCGGGTGGTCTATTGTGTAGCCTCCCTATAGATGTTGATGAGGCTTAATGCTATGGTCAAGAGAAAAGTAAGTATAGCATTTCTAGATTCCCCCTCTTTTCCATTAGCACCTCAAAACTTTGTTTAGTTGAGGTCAGCAGGATTGAAAAAACTATTCCCTCAAGGAAGGAGGAAAAACAAGTCAAAGAGGTGCATGTTTGAGGCAGCGAAAGAGAGAAAGCAAGCAAGCAATAGAGCAAAGAGAGGGGAGAGAAGAGAGAGACTCGCAGGGTAGAGTTAGAGCAGAGGTCTTAGGCGTGAGATCAAAGACAGTCATTAGCTGGTGAATAAGGGGAGTTCATTACAGAGCAAGAGCCGGGGGAAGGAGAGATGAGGGATGGAGGAGGGGGGGGCTGGCTATGAGAGAGAGAGCGAGTGAGACAGATGTCTGCAGCAGTACTTAATGCAGGGGTAATCACGTCAACAGTGGCCCGGCCGCAGACCCCCCATCCCCGGCTGACTCAGAGGCCTGCCTCCTGAAAACTAAAATAGATAGAGCCAGAGCCAAAATATAGATATATATATATTTTATACACATACATACATACACACACACACACACACACACACACACACACACATACACACACCCCTACTCAAACAGCGCTTACATGCTTCAGCAGCACTGAACACATGGTAATGCTTAGCCATGCTAAATCTACTATTCACAATCTGAGCACAGAGCTGAGCTGGAGTCAAAATATCACCTCCACAGGATACATGGCTAATCGAAGAGCAGTGTTGGGAGGGTTTCTGTTGAAATATAATTGACTCACTACTTTACTACTATTACGTTACTTTCTGAAAAATGTTTTAAATGTGGGTAATAAAACCCTAAAAACATCCAATTGAATCTGCCAGTGTTAACTTCACAATGGTACAACATCGATCAAACTTTTATTATAAGTCTTTCTATATAACATAGATGTAGCGGTCCACTGTTGGTGGATTTTGAACAGCTGATGCAATAAGAATAGTTTAGAGCAGGGAAAAGGAGACAGTTGATTAATCAGCCAATATCATTTGACACTGAAAACATTATGCATGTCCAAATGTAACAGTCTTTGACTTTACAAGATATTGGGCTTAGCTTTTATCCGGTGTCTACATCGTATAAACAAATAACCTGAATCAAAACGTAAGCATAGGTACTATATGTAGATCATAAACATCAAACTCTCACTGCAGTAAATAACTATACTACTGCATTTTACAGAAAATAATAGATTTGGATGTAATCTGAGCGCTTACATTTTTATTTTAACTGTAAAGAAATTATACAGTTTTTCTCAGATATATAATAAGATTACAATTACATCATGAAGTTACATGTAACTTGTTGACACTGCGAGAGAGACGCCTTAAACCAAACTGCTTTCACAAATACTGAATTGAAAACAAAAGCGTCGTGAAACTGTAATCAGATGCTCTCATGGGAACGGTCACCTGATTAATAATGTTGCTGAAGATACTCAGCTAAATTTAGCGTGAGCATAAAACTCATATAATCAAGGGACTGGGATTCATGAGCTCTCACTTCAGTGTCCTATTGAGGTGTGTGCCAAGGTGACATTCCTTTAGTGCTAAGTAGTTATTGGTGCCACTCCTCACACACTCCCACCACACACATACACACACCCCTCTGGACACAGGGGTGGCTGGAATGTCTGAGTTTCCTTGAACCTCTCGCCGACTGGCACCGCTCTCAAGTTAAGACCCCACCCCCACCTCTGCTTCCCTCTCCCCACTTTCTGGGAACATCCTACCCGAGAAATCAAAGGGCAATATATTTGGTGTGTATGTATGTGATCTCAGTATTTCCAGCCACATGAAGCATCATCCACTTAATCAGAAACTTCCAGGTCTGTTTCATGAACACTCATCATACTTTATCATTCAGCGTTGGCTTATTACTCAACACTCTACCATTTTCAGTCACAGTCTATTTCAGCAATAACAGCCAAAACCAGCCATAACAATGGGATGCTGCGGCTTTGACCACTTGGTGAGCAGGCTTCTCTGACCCAGGTCAACAAGAGTCAAAGGTGATGGGATAATATGTCAACATGGGAGTGTTACAACTCATCCCACACAGGCTTAATAGGGGACTACTAACCCTAAAGGAGGGCTAACCATGGCTGGGGACATGCCCACACCAGGGGCTAAATGATAGCATTCTCACCCATATTATTTTACGCTTCTCTACTCCTATTCATTATCCTGTGGGAATGAGATAAGAACCTGGAGGATTATCATATTAGCCATTTCTCCAACTTGTAGCAGAAAGAAGAAAGAATGAAGAGAAGCAAAAGTTTGCCTGACTTTTTGGATAAAATACTGAAAATGTACAAAAGAAAGTAGTGCCCGACTCCTGTGGACCTTTAATAGCTAAAGGATACCACAGAGGAGAAGCCCTCTTTTATGCTTTTTCCAGTTACAGCTGTCAAATCATATTTTTCTCAACTTCTTAATAAACTGCCTCCATTGTAGCAGAATCTACCAAGGAAAAACCTGCAGGCCTGTGTGACCAATACAGAATTATGGATATTTGGGCCATATTCACACATTTGTATGCCATAAACAACTACAGTTTACTTTGCTAAGTTAAATTATAAGGAGAGAAATTACCTGTTATTGAGACTTCTTATACATGCATATCTCTCTAAACAAACATACAGCACACTGCATCATGGGTAACTTTACTCCTCGTCATGGTTCATCTTCCAGTTACTCATTGCCACCATTAAAATTCTTGGAGACTTGTTGTCTTGCTGTGGCCATTTAACAGATCCTAGCAAGTTCACACACAAAAAGCCTGACACCCTTACACTAATTTCCTGAAGGAAGTAGTTGGAGACACTCAACTGACCACAACCATGAGGGTCACACCATGTTACAACAATCCCATCACACTCAGCAGCAATTGCAGCAGCAGCATCAGTGTCATGATGGATGGCGGCCATATTGGAGGTCCCTTTATATTGTATAGGAGAAATAATAGGCTTAGGATCTTCCTATTCATATTTTTCAGGGAGAGCGAAAGAGGGGAGGCGGTGAGGATTGAAAAGAAAATGTTCCATTTGGAATTTCATATCCAGGCTTGGCCAGCCCTTTTAAAGAACCCCTCAGATGTGGTTTTAAGAGAAATTCATTGTGCGGAACTGGAGCTGGCAGTGAGCCCTCCATGGAGGAGACACTCCAGTGTGTTTCAGCGGAGGGAGCCAGTGACTTGGCACACAGTCTAAAATTGGGGGTGGGGAAGGAAAATGGGACATTACGTTTTTGTTTTTTTTCCTTAAAAAAAAAAAAAAAAAAAAAAAAAAAAAAACAGCACGCGAGTGTCTCTGAGCTTGTATTCTGTCAGATTTCACCAACATCCCACCACGGTAACCGAGCACTAGCGTGTGTTTGTATGTGTGTCTGCATGGTGTATGGAATAACTATTCCTACAATATTGGCTTTTTAGTGTTGCTCTCCTTCTTTCCCCTCACAGCACAGCTTTTGTGCTCCACTCAATTATACCACTTCTGCAGAGTGGAGTGGAAAAAAGGGAAAGCGGGAATTTTATAATAATCACTTCCCACTTCTGTAATTTATATGCAATGAGGACTCTACGCGCCTGCAGCTACAATCAAGTGTGTAGAAACCATGTGAGGTGTTTCACAAACAGCTGGGGAGATGGCAGCTCAAGTGGTGGCTATGGATTCCCATGCTGCTAAATCTTTTCACTAAGAAGCCCTTTTAACCCCATCTCATCCAAAAAAAAAAAAAAAAAAAACTCAACCTCACCTGCTCGCGGGGTTTTCGGCACTCCAGAGAAGTAAGATGCATAGTGAAAATAAGGCTAGGGATATTAACAAAAGAGAAAGGCTGAGGCAAGAAATTGTTGTATGATTACTCAAGCTTTCATCAGAAGATTGCCATAAATTTACATGAGTTTCATATGAAAAAATTATTTAAAGAAGCTATGAATCTGTGGTTCAGTGCACATAAGCCCTTACCTGATTGTTTAAATACAATCATTGGCTACTGTCTCCATTTTCACATGGAAAGACTCTCAAAGTTGGGCTTTAACAAGCATGGGTGTGCCCTGCCCTGTGCTGAAATGCTTCAGTCGTGCTCAGACCAGGTGTTCACTCTCAGGTGTGTTTGTGTGCGAACTTCTCCCAACAAAAGCGAGCAAACATCACATCACTTCACAGTACTTTACAGAAAAGGGACTGTGCCTACCCACCTCCTCCCTCCCCTCTTTACCAAAACCAGTGGAGACCAACCTGAGGAAGCTTAAATAAATAACCAATTACCATTCGCAGAGCGGGTTGAACTCTACCAGCTTCAAGTGGCGTGCTAAAAATGGAATGTTTTATTGGCAGGATGGCCCTTTGGCCAGGGGGCTTAATGTAACGAAACCCAATTAATGGAGAAGAAAGCCAAGCCGCCAGCGAGCGAAGCAGCGCCACGCGCCCGGGGTAATGAGACGAACAAGCGAAGCCAACCACAGGGACAGGAGTGGAGGAGGCTACGAATAACAGGAAAAGCCTGCCCTGGAGAGAAATTTACATCTGTGAAGCCCCCAATATCTCCCTATGCCTCCTCCTCCTTTCATTTCAATCGTAAATCCTGCACGCTACGCAGAGTCCAAAAGTTGAAGAGAAACACTGGCACTGGAGGTCAAGGCCAGCTGGTAAAGATGGGAAAAACACAAAAGGACACAACAAACTTCAAGCAGAATTGTGCCTGGTGATTTACTTAGAAAGCGAAAATAGGTATGTTCCATACTCTCGATGTTCTGGTTTTAGCGGCACCGCAAATTAATCTTGTCGCACTGTCCTCTAAATACCACCACAACACCCACTCAGATGCACAAGCCATATGTCAAACACTTCATATTAACACACGTGACCAACATGTGTAGCTGTATAGACACGAAATCCGTGCAAAAACAAAAAAAAAAACATGCACCAAATGTAAAATGCACATAGACACACTGTTAAATACACCATGTGAGAGGATGGGAGACCGCAATAACCACGCATTAACGCATTTACCACATACATGCTACATATAAACACAAAGGAACTATTAACAGCCGAGTGTCTTCCTTCCCAGCAACACCAGCACAAGTCAACAGAACAAGGTGGATTAGGCATCATCCTTGAGTTGGCATGAAGAGCGTGTGCTCCGAGCAAACCAATCACGCTAACTCTCAATGTGACATTCTGAACATGCAAAGAAGATAATATGTGTGAAATATGCCTGCCCCACATGAAAAGAGTTTATCCGCTTTTATAAGTGTTCAACTCTTAATTTCTATATGTCGCCAAGCTATTAAAGAACTGAGGGTAGAGCAACTGCACGTTAGGAACGATCCAGTCCCCGTTTTCTTTCATGTTGAGCTAAAGTGAGTTCAGAAAAAGTCAAGTGGGATGGAAACAGTCACACCATCTCTAAAATAACATGCGAGAGGACAGGGCTTAGGATTAGAGGTGGTAGTCATCAGGTACATCATCCTATGGCAGAACCTCTCCATGGAGACAAAATCATGTAAAATGACAATTTGACCTTTGTAAACATCTGTCGTTAGAGCTGTAACGAATCCCAGATTAGTTCATCAACAGAAAAATCAAGCAAATCAATTTATTTTCAGCTTATGCTATTTGTAAATCTGCTTTATTTTAAGTGAGGTGCTGTGGCAATACAGCAGAACAATTTATCATGACAAAATGTTCGTTTCAGTTGACAAAATATAATTTTTAATGAGTGAAAAAGGTCAAATTTAAGGAATTTATTTTCTATTTAAATTGCTTTTTATTTATCAAGGCCAATAATAGTGACCATTTAATTAAAAAAAAAAAAAAAAAAGACTAGCAGTAATTTCCCTCATCCACATAAATTAAACACATTGCATCTGCAATATTAGTGTATGTTTATTAATTATTTTATTACAAAACTGCTTAGTCTGAAAGTGGCTGTTAGTATGCCACTCTGCTTCTGTTACAGGTCTAGGTTTGCTTTTGTACCTACTGAACCAGCTAATACTCTATGACACTTAAAAATGGTGAGTCGCACTGTTGTTTTTGCAAGTCTTGCTGATATTTTCCAGTGAAGATCACACATGTTGCAGCTTCGTGTGACTTATGACTGGTTTGTCATTCATTTTTCACGGGCGTAGTGATGATGCAACTCAACAAAATGCCTGTTAAACGATTGGCTGTTTGTGTGTCACTTGTAGCACGGTTCATTATCGAGGCATATGATTATCTGTTCATGAACCAAAGAGGGAGCATGTCTGGTGTTGATTTATACAACCAAAGTCTGAGTAGATATTGCCATTAAGTGGCGGTTTGCACTTAAAGCAAGTCAAATTAACAAATATTTCATCATTAGGCCTAATATATTCTGTAATTACATAAATCAGTGAGGATAAATCAGTTAATTGGGTGTTTGCATTTTCATGATATATAAATATTGTTTGAAAAAATATTCTTATTAATATCGTGAGATTGATTTCAACCATATTGTGCAGCCCTACTGTGGTACATTCTGTGTTTATGAGCAATAGTGTGGATTTTGGACTCAAGATGTTTCTATGACAGTGGAGCTTTGTTCCTTCACTGTTGTGTTTGCAGAGTGTGTGTCTGTGTGTGTTGGAGGTGTGCTGGGGGAAGGGCTGCTGCTCTGGCAGAGCCCTGGGCGAACTGCAGGATGTTCACCTTGCGGCGGGGCACAGGGCTCATTATCACAGCAGGACCTGGTCACATCAAAGGACTGAGGAAAGGGCAAACATTCTGCTGAAGTGCCACTGTCAGCAGGCCTGCGAGCACACACACAAACACATACACAAAGGCAGACCGCACACACACTTCAAGAACCACTAGGCATCTATACCCATACAAAGAACACTATCTGCACCACCACAACTTAAATGTTGCAGGTTTTATTAGAACCTGCAAAATGGATTTCAATAGGGGCTGCTTCATGTATCCTCATGTGTTTGAGTATAGTTTGACACTGGGAGCCATTTGTTGATGTGAGCTAAATCCACATCGATTTACATGAAGAGGACCTCGATATGAAAATCTTTAAAGGGGTCATATTTTGCTAAACCCACTTTTATTAGTCTTTGGTACATTTATTTGTGTATTTGGACCCTAATAGTTCATAAAGTTAGAATTTGAACCCTCTAGGGGCTGCAAAGCTATCTTTATATTCATTCCGGCAAAAATCAAGTGGATTTCTACAACCTGTTTCCTTCTTAATTTGTCACATTTTAGAACTAGTTATGTCACCACATTTGCACATATAAGGTCAAGACTTCCAACAAACATTTCTCCGAATACACCATAATTGTTTATCAGCAGCAGTTGTAGTAAAAATTGAAAATATGTCCAAACTTCGAGCAGATTACCTAAAATGTTCAGTTGTTGGTTGTGTTAACAAACACATGTGGCTGAACGGGACAGAAAACACGGTCAACAACCTGGAGGGGGTGGGGTGTGAAGTGGCTCATTTGCATTTAAAGGGCCAGTGCTCGTAACAACCTTTCTAGTGTCATTACTCAGAAATAGGGTTGAAGATGGACCTGTGGAGTTGAATTAATGAAGAATTCAGACCCAAGCATAGCATTTACAGTTTATGTAGACCACAGGGAAATGTTTTAAAATGCATAATTCCATTTAAAAAAGCAAAATATCACTCTTTTCAGGGTTCTCGGTAGCGTCATTGAACGTCAGGGCCCCCGACGCTGTCCCTGGGGGCCCCGATGCTGAGATTTGACCCGCGACGCTGTCTTTCAACCAGCGTAGCGGTGTTTTTTTGTGTGTGTGTGATCGTCCAGCGTAATGATAACGAGATTTGAATTTGAAAAAATATATTCCTTTGTCTTGGCGCAAAGTGCTGCAGACAGGAAATGAGAACAATATAATCAACACCCCTTTGTGTGCCTTGGTATTGTCTGCAAGACATTGACAACCGCCTGGCAACATCACTTGCCTTACGCTCATTGGCTGACAATGAGACTTCAATCAATTTATCTTATTTCAATGGACCGATCACCCATGGAAAATTATATCTAAAATTTAGCCTGTGCATGCGTGTAGTGTGAGTGCCGCTCCGATTATCCCTAATTTCGTGGAAAGTGAATATTTTTCTTCGATCATGTCTGCGTCGAAGTGCGGGAGCAGCGCCAAACGTGTACGCACCAAACACGTATACATGGTGCCCCTACGCTATGAAAAAATCCTAGTAAGAACCCTGCCTTTAACAGTACTCTCAAGTTCCTCAGTGCCTCTCTTCTGTTCCTCTAAAGTAATAACAGTAACACTAGCAATGTTAGCTACTGTTAGCTTTGAAATGGAGGTGTTACATCAATAAGCAAATGGCTCAAAGCACACAGACTTAAATAAAAACTTTAACATGCAAATGTCACATATTTAACCATTAATAAGAATCAAACATTTCACTAGCAAATATACTTTTATACATATTAAAAATAATTATTTGGACATTTAATTTAAGCAATGATGATAGGCTACCCATTTATCCTCAACAAATGATTTGAGCATGCTAACCTCTGCAAAATCACTGTGCAATACCTATTTTTAACAGAAAGAGTTAGCTAGGTGCTAGTGAACGTAAGCTACAATGGACCATACTGTTCTTCTCCAGCAAAATACTCAATGATTTATCTGTGAAAATGCAGAGACAACTATAAAGAGAAAGACCTGAAAATACGCATGTGTGGCATTCCAGCAGGTTTGCTCCATCCATACACTATATTAGGACTGCTAAAACTAAAGGCCAGTGTTGCCTTTTTGTGCTATATTGTCAACTATTGAGACTTCCTATCGATTTTTTAATGACAATCTAGTACTTTTTCCTCTTTCAAGTTTAGTAATGACAGTAAGACGTTTGTCTGCAGCATGGTGTTACATTGGTGCCTTGTTCACACTTCTCCCGATATTTTTCTTCTCTATTTGAGGAACAAAATCTTTCAAAATGACTTTCATTTATAAAATCTCCATCCAAAATAAAAAAACAAAAAAAACATTGTTTCTTGTGGACACAATGGACAGTACCGGACATAGCTGACTACTACACGTACAAAGGTGTTCATAATGACCTCGACCTCCCGCAGGTAATCCACTGACCTATACCACTATATCACCTGTATTTCATGTTTCAGGTGCATGTTACCTAAAGCAACACCATCCAGCTGTGAATGGGTGTACCCAACAACCAATCACTGATCAGTTTGTGAGCCAGTCAACTCTTCCATTGCCTTTCTTCAGAGTAGAGAGCTAAATGAAGTCATCTGGTTTTGTTCAAAATTACTAATGAAATATCCAATTATTAGAATCAGTTACAATTAATTGCACAATGCAGAGTTTCAGATATTTATAAAATAGCTGCATGATGACACGATGGATACGTAAACTAGCGCATGACCTCGTCAGGAGAAATCTAGCAACTTTTCCAGCAGGCTTTAACTTTCATTTCAGACTGCAAAAAACACAGCAGCCTGGAATATCTGGACACTGTCAATGTGTCCAATTCATTTATAGACAGCCTGCTGATATGTGTCACTGCCCTTACCTGATCAGCTATGTGTTTCAAACCAACTGGAACGTCCCCCTTAGGGCCCCATGTTTCCACTCAGCCTCGTAACACTGACCACAAGCAGAAAATTTTCAAAGCACGCTTTATTTTTCTTCCTGAATCAATCGGCATCCCTCTCCAGCACTATTTATAGCAACCCCGCTGCTGCATTAACACACCCTGCATGATTTATCATTAGAAGCCAGCTCTGGTCTGCTGAGTAGCTACATTCATGCCAGGCAACACGTCTGTGCCAACATCCACATTCAACAACAACACTCGAAGGCCCCTGCAAGACGTACACAAATAAAATCGCAGCACTAGCTAACTTTGCATGGCTAGTGCACTAAAACCTTAGCCTCCACACAATACCGGAGAGACAGAGAGAAAAGGCAGCAGAGAATGGGGGAAAAGTGCTGATGAGTTGCCTCATGCAGAAGCTTCATAGATCCGTCGAACAAGAGCGGATTTGCCTGCTACACCTAGATAGTGTTTCCCCCCCTCAGCTTTCACCCAGGTATTCTGGGCATGAATGGCTGTCAGTTTGGATTTGGGAGCTCAGCGTTGAGGGGGAAAATAGAGTCTGGTGGGGGTCTTTGTGTGTCTCTACCTGTGGAGACGGGAGCTAGAGACAGTACTTCTCTCTCTAAGCCCCAGCTCTGCAATGCAACACTACACATTACACCATTGGTAAGGAAGGGGTAAATATTAGCAATGCAAGCTAACCAGCAAAAGCTGGACGAAGGCAAACGGCACAGAGCTGGAGTGAAGGTGCTGTGTTTGAGGGGAAGATTTTCAATGGTGCACACATCAGGAAAATACGGTTGGGGAGGTGATTTGAATGAGATCTGCCTTCTGCCTGAGCTGTAGAGAGTATTGACCTAGTTTTCCTTCTGTATTTCGCACAGACAGATGCGCACCCACCCACATAACATAAGAATAGAAAAAATAAAAATACTTAGCATTGACTGAGTAGGAACCACTGATGACTTAAAATTATGGGGAAAAAATACATACGTGAATTTAGTAGGCTGATTAAATTTCTCGTGATGGGCTTAAATAGCCAGGTTACATAATGTTTCAGGTAAGGACGCTTTTTGCCTCAGATGTCATTACACCTGTGTCCTGGCCATAGGCTGAACTTCTGACCCCGCAGTCACATGATCACTGCTGATTTTCACCTCAGTGCTGCACTGCTCTTGCAGATGCAAACTGTGACTATGTTTACATGCACCAAAAATCTAGTTTTTGGCCCTTACTCTGAAAAGACAAAACTCCCATTAAAACTGTTTACTTGGCTAATGTAAATGAATATTCATATTTCTGTGCAGCCATGAGTGCTCCAATTAAAGATACTGTAACATTCCGTTTATTAGGTCAGATTATAGAAAAACTGTCTAGAACTGCTTTTGCTTCTTTGCATCAAAATGCAATTCTTTCCAAGTTTTCCTCCAGGCAGACTACTGAACATTTTGTTCCATAAAAACTATATGCCTGAAAAGTTCGATGTTAAGAAATTTAAGGATCGAAAACCTGCTGAAACCATCAAACTTTGTTGTTTCAATGAATGATTATAAATAGGTTTATTTCTATTTCTGACTGGAAGTGAAAGCTTTTCTTTTGGGCATACATATCTATCACAACACAGAGGTAAACATAAAAACATGAGTAAATGTGTTGCAAACTGTGGTGAAATCCCCATTTGAAAGGCATATTCTAAATGCACTGTATACATAACCAAAGAGCGCTTCAAAAATTGACATATCCCACCTGTGTTGTCCCATTCAGAAAAAGTCAGAATTTAGATTCTCCAAATTCAATTGGGAATATTCTCATATTCTGTGTAATAGTGTGCATCAAAGCGCAGTGAGTGTTACCTAGCCTTTCACATTCCAAAATGAGCTTTGCCCACAATTAGACACGCATACAAAACACTGTTTTTTAGTATGCTACACATGATTTGACTGTTTTGGTTATAATGAGGCAGGGATCACAGCACAGTGATTAGAAGTATTCATGGTTGTCGATCATATGGCAAACCTTTAGGCTCATTCACATTATGGACTGTGCAACAATACCAACAGCCCAGTGTTTGGGTGCGATTCCTCGTTTTAAGGGATTAACTGGTAAAGACTACCAACAACTGCTTTTCAGCCTGGAATTAGTCATTAATCAAACCACACATTTTAGGGGTTCTTTCTAGCCAAGCACACACGCCCCTGCTAAGATCTGAATGAAAAGCACAAAGCCATTCAAATCTGATCCCCTCTGAACAAATGGCTATTCTCCATCCTCACAGAAGCAGGGAACACTTCAAGAACCTCTCCAAGGATCTGAACGGTCACATGAAAACTCCGCCTCCATCAATTAGCTTTGCAGTGGGGTTTTGTCGGGTTTAATACAAACAAAACAATGACCATGTACAACATGGCAACGGACAACGTCTGCTGATCCCTTGATACCGCTAAAGAAATGGTAATAGTGAATATTTTAGAGCACAAAAGGAACTCCTTAGGCTCAGGGCATATGGTTACAGCAACATTATAGGGTACACTCATGCACCTGATGCTGCTAATCTGAATGATAAGCCATACAATGAACACAGTGGATGTAATTTAGCTCTTAGCTGAGTTTATTCATAGCAGCTGGCTCATATGCTTACAGATAGATACAATCGTATTTCTCCAATGATGGCAGAGTGAATGCATGTGGAATGTTTTAACAAAGTTTATTTTTTAGGGATCATTACAGAAAATTAAATTAGACATTAAGATTTTTTTTATTATTATTTATTTAGCTACCTTTCAAGAAAACAATTTGAACATCACCAACCTCAAACAAAAGGATTTAAATTTTTAATATTTTTCCATTTCACAAAAGTTTAAGCCACAAGTTTGGTGGCAGAAGATCAACCTTGTATCTATTACTCAGTCAAGTCATAACTAACTGCTTCATTGATTAGTTGACTTTTTTAATTATGTGTGGAATTCATGAAATATTTGTGCATATGTGCATGTGTGTGTGTGCAGTCAGTTGGTGAAAACAAGCACTCTTCAGAATTCACTTTGAGCTGTGAGGAATTACAGGAGGCTTTTTTTTTTTTTTTAATCTAAACTGAATCATTAATCATTAATCAATAACCAACACAGACACTGTTGGGGATGGAAACCACAACTGGTTCTCCATGAGAACTGATTCTCAGTATGTATGTCAATCCTTTGGAATCATTAGTCTGCGTAATTAATGATTCTGCCTATCGGTTCTGTGACGGTATCACATCAAATGCATCATCTCATCATTTCCATATTTTGGTTCAGAATGTGTCCGACATGGCATCATGGCAGAAGTGCTCTTAAAAGTGGGGTGTGAGATGTTTTCTTGGAGCGTTTTTTACTATATTGCTTAAAATCCCCTTCACACCCCGATTACAACCAAATAATTAAATGCTCTAACACAAAAATTTTAAAAATGTAGTCACCTGTGGAGCGGACAGGACTGAAAAAACACCATCCAATCATTTTAAGCGCTCAATCGAAATGATTGAATGGTGATATGTCTATCAAACTCAACTGCCATTTGTCCCTCCCCCTCCATGCGTACACCTCTTCGTGCATGAATCGAGTGCTTAAAATGATTGGATGGTGTTTTTTCAGTCCTGTCCATTCCACAGGTGACTAAATTTTTTATTTTTGTGTTAGAGCATTTAATTAATTGGTTGTAATCAGGGTGTGAAGGGGATTTTAAGCAATATATTAAAAAATGCTCCAGGAAAACCTCTCACACCCCACCTTTAAGTATGGTTGTATTTCTCCAGTAACGATGACACTAGGGCATTTGCAACAGTTGCAAACCTTTCATTATAACAAAGGGGGAAACACATGCAGAAACATTAAGTCACAGCATCCAATAAACTGCACCAATGTAACATCTTTGATTGGCTGCTTGGTGAAGGTGGCCATGACTCTGGAGGCGGAGCCTTCACCAAAGCAACTTCTGTGACAGCTGGTAACATTAAACTCCTCCTGGTTCTATCAATACTGTTGATGTTAGCACCATTTCACTGTGTCAACCTGCTTTCACTATTGTTTATGAATAATCTCCATGTCCTATAATTACATTTAGATGATGTCAAGCCTCAGAGGCGGCAGCAGGTAGCTCTAACACTCCTTTAAAACCCCCCTTTTAGAACCCTTTCTGAGGTTTGTTCAAATCAAATGCAAAATGTTAGTGCATGTTTGACAAAGAGTTCATGCAAACAAAGCCATTTGTACTATAGTTTATTCCTTAATCCAAGGAGAATCAATAAGAGAAAGGGAATAAAATTGATAAGTGATAAGAATAATCTAACCAGAAAAGAAAGTGAGTGACGTAATGTTGACATGAAATACATTCATTCTTCAGAACATTGATTATATACTACAAATCCATGATTTAAAGAAACATTAGAGAGAATGTGAGAAAATATTTGACAGATTAAATGATAATAATAAATTGTTCATTGTAGCCAAATGCATTTACTGATCTTTTATTTACAGCTTTAACCCAGATTTCTCTGGTCATGACTGGAGATCAGATAACAGAACACAACTTCTTCACTGTGTAGCTGCTTTGATATGTAAGGTGTTTGTGATATATGAATGCAAAATGTAGATTGGAGGTGTGGGGGACGCAGCGTGCACTTCCATTTCAGAATCTTTCATCTCAAAAGATAGGGGTACAGCGGGGGTGGATTGATTTGATGTTTTGATGCATTGTTTGATGACGGGCAGCTCAAAGTGGAGGATGTCTCTGTGATGTCTCTCCATTGGAGGACATGAAAAGCGTCACCTGGCTCCTGAGCTGAGGGTTATGGCTGCTAGTGGATTTAAGGGCTCCTGCTGAGCTGGACGGTGGCTCCATTGATGCCACATAATCCATTCAGCATGACCTTTATATTTTTAGAGTCGGCTCCACTTCCCTGTCAGCCCTGCTTTTGTTAAAACTATCACAGGGTCCTGATCAACTACCTTTTATTTTAACAGGGCGGTACATCTAATTTATTTAATGCGTACATCTCACGAGAAAATTAAGTGCCTTCTATCAGAGAACGCGGTCCGATGATCAAAAGAAACATGGCGCATGAAGCGAGCTCATCAGATGAACAAACACATTCTTGCTAGATATCTTTGTGGGTTTCATCATCCTGCATCAAGTGACTACTGAGGATAAAAAAAAAAACAAAGCCTTGTTCTCTCCCTGTGACATCAGTGCTCACAGACAGTCAAAGCAAGGCCTATCATATATTTCCAATTAACTGATTTGATAATGTGATTCTGCGAATTCTCCCTCTGCCCTCCATCCAACCTTCAATTAATTTTCCCTTACATTCCACATAAAATTATAACAGACCTAACTTAAAGATCTTACATACCTAACTTAAAGTCTTACAAACAATCTCAAAAAGGTGAATTAGTCATCAAGGTGCATCCAAATCCTGCTTCATTCTAGACTTGCAGACCAGAAGCAAACATAATTGGGATAAATCTCCTCAGTAAGTCACATAAAAAGGCATGAGGGTGTAGAGTGTTTCACTGCTGCATGTTTAGACACTGAAACAGTTGCACAGATCAGGCAAACTGCAGCAGCAGGGAAAGAGCAGCATTCAGCTCTGCTGTTTTTTCCTCTGTGACTTGGGGCCACTGAGTTTTTCTCCAGCCATAGTAAATTGGGCGCCTGGGGCAGGAGTCTTGGCCAAGCTTGCATTTTGGAGCCGGCTGTGGAGGGCATGAGGGATAGAGATATGGCACTGGAGGGGGACAGGGTAGTGGATAGTGTGGGGGAGGACTGGAAGCGGAATGGAGGTGACATTACGCACATGTTTTAACACAAAAGAGAGCCGCCTCGTTAGCACACTAACTAGCGAGCTCCATGGCAATCAGCGCTCTTCATTCCCTCTGTTCTCTCAATCCACCTCGTCAGAAATATGGCTACATCTGCAAGTGTAATCACTCCATTGTACTCTGATTTTCTGCTCTGCTGGACAGCAGCATGGCAGCCTGCTTTTCAGCACCTCTCCCTCTCCCCTCAATCCCCTCCTTTCCCTCAAGTGCCCTCGCCTGTTCCTGGCTACTCCTTTGCTGGTGAGGCCGGTGTGTCTCGCAGATTACAGAGCTCCGGTCGCTCAGGTAACAAGAGTCACTAATCTGGCCGGGGTTGAATTACACATAATTGCCTCGGCACTGTGATTGATTTCAGCCCTGGAAAGGAAAAGACGACGGCTCCCCCTACCCCCCAAAACATCCCCCCACCTCCCCTCTCTGCCTCTCTCCAGCGCTCACGAGCGGCAGCCAAGACTCTCCATCTAGTAGGAGGCAGGAGGCTTTGAAGAGATCAAAGCCAAGGCCGGGAGCAGTTGCGCGCCCTGGGAATACGGGAGAGAGGCTTTCTGCTCCTCAGCCCTATTTTCTAGCGTCATGTCGGATTGCAGCTGTATTGCATTTCGCCAGTTTTCTTAATGCTCTTGGTTTTGACTTTGACATCAGTGATCCCCCTCGGTTTCTTCAAAAACAAGGAGGGAGAAGAAAAAAAAGAAAGTGAACGAGGAAGAGAGTGAGTGAGAAGGGGGGAAGAGAAGGAAGGAAAGAAAAAGAGAAGGGGGAAAGAGATCTACAGACTGATTTTTATTTTCACAACTCCATAATTGGGCAGTTCAAAGGAGAGGAGGGGAGAATGTAGCATTTGTTTTCAATTCTGCAGCCGATATGAAAGGAGCGACAAACTTTTATGGGTTTCCCAAAAATTAAAGACAGGCTTTTTTCACAGTCAAAGAACAGGGTGTTTTTTATGGCCAAGACCACACAAAATGAACTGATAGCAAAGCCCTCCTCTTTGTCCACCCACAGAAAGCTCAACAGTCTTGTGCATGTATGCGTGTGCACGTGTGAGTCTGCGAGTGTGTCTAATACCCATTTAGTGTATGTGTTGGAAATTGCTAAACTAAAAACAAAGTGGTTTGATGTTTAGCGCAAAAACACAGAAGGAGGCATGAAGAAAGAGTGCAGGCTATATCCATCCATTCATTTAACAGCTTGGCTAATAAAGCCTAGTGGCGAGAAGGCACCCTTTGTACTGTAACTATGCAGGCCCTATACCAACCTCCTACACTGGGGACCATTAATATTTCAGCGCTGTCAGATACACATTGCATGTGAGCCTCTTTAGCACTCACACCCACAGCAGAAAGAAATAATGAGCTTCTGAAAAATATGAAACAGCAAAGAGAAGGAGGGAGGGAGGGAGAGCGCCAGAGACTGACAAACTTCATACAACAGAGCAGCTATTGATCATAGCTCTATTTCTTAGCAGGACAAAGTGAGGGCTGTTTCAGCTTCTCTGAAGTCCGGACACAGCCGGCAGGATTTGCACCCATGTTTCACTCCTGTGGTCCTATTGTTCCCCTTGCTGCAGTTTACTAGCCGGAACACTGCTCGACTCTATATAGACCTACAAGCTGTCAGGATGAAGTCAATAAAGCTATTCATGTTTTTACTCATTTTACAACTGTGTCAGGGAACAGTGAGGTACTGTGATCAGCTTTGACAGACCAAAGGCAATCTTTAATTATTGCTGAGGAACTAGGAAAGGTCAGTTTAGCCCAACCAAGACATATTCATTGTATTTTTAGATTGCCGTGATTGCATTTGCTAAAGCTAAACGAACACATTACGCTTACATTTTAGCACAGAGCCGAGATCCAGTTCATAAACGCCTTGTTAAGCGTCTTCACCCACAGTTTCGTCTAGCACAGCCATAACAATTCCAAAAGTGATGACAGTTACTCAATAAATTGCCAAAAACACACCAGACATGCATACGCTTGGAGCCCGTTTGACTCCATTTCTGACCCGCCCTAACAGGAAGTCCACACCCAGCCCATTCAAACAGAAATGGGCATAAGGGACAACCTTGGTGGGGCCCTGCACTGACCCCCAGAGATCAGCAGCAGGCTGTTGGTGAAGAGTGAAGCCCCACGAGCAGGTGTTGCGGCTCGGGCCGTGGAAGCCTGACTGGCTGGCTCCAGGCAGCGCAGCCTGATTGGTTAAGCTTCATCCATATGAGTGGGAGGAAGGGAGGGAGGGGACGAAGAAAGTGTCCTCATCTGCGAGTGTTTCACTTTGAGCAGGGACACAAGCCCAAAATAAACATCAGCAAGGGTTAAATTTGTGACTGCATGTCATGCCACTGTGGGTTACTGTTCTCTGATACATTTTTAGCACTTTTTAAACTAGTTAAACACACAGTATATAATTTCTGCCGCTAGGAGTCCCAAACAGAACGACAAAAACATAGTAGAAAACATTGTGAAGAAGCATGGCATGGTGGGAGTTATTTTCACCACCAATAATAATAATGGTAATGGATTAAACTTTTATTCACATTATGTCTTGCTACATATAGCCTCCTGATGTCCTTTATTGTGATTAAACATCTGCAAATTAAACACCGACGTGAGTATTATGCTATTCTCAGGATTCAAACACTATTGGAAACATTTAATATGAAAAGCACACAAGTCAAAATGTGTAACATATGACTAGTCGTTTTAAAATCTTTTAATGTGGAAATGTTGCATACGTAACTTTAAGGATTTTATCTCTGTCTATATTCAACTTTTATAGGTTTGAGAAGTTTCTAATCGTTTCTGATCTGGTGCTGATCTGGGGTTTTTTTTGTTTGTTTTTTTTTTTAAAACGTCACTCTGACATTTTATTATGAGTGTTTCAAAAGCATTTTTTTTATAAGAAAACTTGGGCAACACTGGAAAGTGTTTTATAATACATTTAAGAGTTACAATGACAACATATCATCTAGAAACTTCAACCCTGAGTGACGTCTTTTTGGTTCTCATCCCTCTTGCACAACATCTCATATCTTTCAGTCTGTGTAGACAATCACTCTGCAAAGCTCCATTTAACAAGATGAAACACACTGATAAGGTGATTACAACCACATGGCGTCATTAGCAGCGTGCATATGGAGCAAATGTGTCAACCAGCATCACCATACAACAGAGGACAAGAAGGAACCTTGGCGTTAATGGTGCCGTTTACAAAGCACCGTGGGCCCAGCGGCACTACAAAGAGCCTCACACATCAAGTGTTTCTTTCTGTGGGAGGTCCCAGTGCCGTCCGTCATATGTACACATATTTCACCGCTGGAGCTGCACAACAGATGACATCAATGTCAATGTGACTCTTTGATAAATGCTGCCTCAGGGAAGAAATGACGGCATACAATAAAAGTATACTGTTTTTTAACTTAATACGTTTTCTTCATTTATTTTACACTTAAACATACATACAGGTCGTGCTATCGGAGTGGGATCAGCTGTGATTATACAGAGTTCAGCTGCTTAAAGGCAAGATGCTACGTTGAGCTCTAGTAAACTTCACACAGCATGTCCACCCTGTAGTGAGACTTAAAAAAAACTACACAAGGTGCCATAAGCTGCCATCTAGAACGTTATATGTGGAAATTGAAGGCTGCTGGTAAATGTAGTGTTCTCTTTAACAGGGATCTTCCATGGTAGCGCTGGGGGCATGAGCTCAGGACACACATGGCACTGAGGGACACCAGAGCGGTCCTACCAAATCCCGTTAGGTAAGCCTGGGTTAGTGATTCCACGCTGCGAGACACTGGCTAGCACATCCGTCACGTTCCCACTACATCAAAGGGAAAGCGCAGCGCTGCACCCCCACCACACATCCCTTCTTTCTCGCCATGAGGATCTGCAATTGAGGGTCCAAAGGGAGAAAGACTGTACGGCAAAGGAAAGGGAGCTCTCTAAACTCCCCTCCAATACCACAACAGCAAAATTCAGCTCAGAAAAAAATATATATATATATCAGCGACTCTATCCATTCCTCTGCCCAAGTGTGTGACACTGTTACTCTTACACAGATCACCTACACATCTCTATCATCTGGTGAAAATCCTCGTACTGTATCTCTGCAATATCAACACACAGCCGTGATTTTATTTAATCAGCCGTGCATTGATGAGTTTATTTAAAGTGGTGTGTAAGATGTCATGAGCTAAACCTATTAAACCTGAGTTTTTTTAACCCATGGGGGCTGTTTAAGTGACAATACTCTGAGAATGGTTTTCAGGTCATTTAAAAATATGTACAGCCTCTCACATGCCTGCTGATCTTTATTTAGAAGCTGTCATTTAAAAATCCTGACTGGAGGCTAAAGTACCACTCATTTACAGATAAGGCACAAGCAGCCAACTTATCTTCTTCCACAAATCAAACCAGAAGCGACGACACCCTAACCACTTTGAAGAACAGACTTCAAAAACATTATAATATTATGGAAGATGGTTTGATCACTTTGACAAAAAAAAAAAAAAAAAAAAAAGCATGTCGCTGTAAAAGCATGTCAGAACAAACAATGACAAAGAATCTGCTAGAGCGCAACTATTCTAAGTTTTCTTAGTGATGACTAGTTTTACATAACAAAAGGTAGGAAACATAAAGGTGGATGAGTTTCTTTATATTGTGTTCAGCATTAAGTTAAACTTCTGCACCCAAGCTTATTTTGGCTTGTACTTTCAGAGTGCAGAATGATGTCTTAGACGTCTTCTGCTAAATGCATTAACATTTTGTGCTCGCTAAAACTCGAGCTTTAAAGGTCAGAATCTGATATCACAGTGTGTAACTTTTGCCAATGAGTTGTGGAAATCTAATGCCATCAGTGCAACAAATACTGGAAGGGAATGTTTAGGAAAGAAAGCAGTATCTAGTGCCCAGGAGATATACTTTAGAAATTAATAATTAGCCCTTCTTAAGATATGGCAAAATTCTCAACAAGTGTGGAGAAGAAGGTATCTAAGGTGAGTGAAGGTTTCATGCCCCAAACAGACATTAAATTAAGTCCAGGTTTATTTGCCAAGTGCATTTAAGGTACACATTAAAGTGCAATGAAATGGGGTTTACCCTGGCTCTCTCTCTCAACCGTTAAAAAGCTATTTAAAAAAATAATACAGAAATGATGCAATAAAAACAATACCTGTGAAGTGTTAAATAAAAATTCAAACAACTTTCACAGCAATAGTGAAGGCACTAGCGCCAACTTCTGTAAAGCTATAAACAGCTCTAAGTTCATTTAATTAAGGTAAATATACTAGTGAAATCTGATGATAAATACATCTGGGTTTTACATGTGTGTGCCAAAGACACGGGACAGTTCAGGTGTTGATGCATCAGGAATACAGTGAGCAGTTTCACATCTGAACAGAAGGTCGGTTGTAAAGTGTAGATATATTTGTATGTTAACCTAATTTAACTTAAATAGCTAATTTTTGTGCACAATAAGGTAAGAACTTGTAAACCTCACATGCAATCCAGTAAATCCACTACTCCCTTCTTATCTTTTTAAAAAGGGACCACATCACATTATAATGAAACAGTCTTTCCACACTTTTTGCTCAGGGTGCCCTGCAGACTCCACATCCCCCTAAACAGCTATACGTTTACATAAACATCAGGATATTCATAACACACACGTGACCGTTTGATGTGGTCACGAATGTTTGAAATCTGCATTAACATACAGTATATGCAACTCAACACCATAATGCATCTTCACACCAAAATCTCGGCTTTGTGGCAGAGACAAGCTATCGGCCAAGATCCCCCCCAAAATCTGCTGACAATCAGCAACTCCCAGCAGCTCCATCATGACTGGACGGCATGTGCAGGAATGTCATGGTCAATGGAAATCAATCTAAACTACTGGGACTGGGGGCAGTGGTGGGCTGGGGATGGAAGAGAATGAAAGAGAGAATGTGCCTTTGATCTGGGTGAAAACCGATCCCAGGCCTGCAGATACTGTGGCTGCGGTGGCCAGCAGCACAGGCAGCAAGCTGACATCAGTGAGAAAGCCAGAGGACTCATGTTCTGTGATCCTTCCACCAATCCCTGGCTCATTTTATTGGATAAGTGAGAGAAACGTATATGAAATGACTACCGTTTTATTGAAGACAGGGGGAAGGGGGAAAATTGGGTGAAGAAAAAAAAAAAAAAAACAGCCATGGTAAATGAAATGAAAGCGAGGCCTTAAAAGTTTTGGCACCAAGTCTCTGCCTAACTGCTTGGACTAATTCATCTGTAGCAAGGGGTAATTTCCTCTCATCCCATCAGATGGTCTCCATACAGATCTCTAGCAGTTGTTCAGTGTAATAATTGATCTAATTGACAAGAAAATGAGCCACACAAAGAAAATTTGGAAAGCATCATACCCGCATCATATAAGTTCTTCTATTTGTAAAATGAAGAGGGTGAATCATGAGGTAATCACAGTTTCTCCACAATGTCACATACTTTTACCCTCCCCAGCTTTGGCAGAGGGGAAGCAATGCAATTTTAACATCATTCCATGATAGAGTTGCGTGTGAATGAATGATCCTTTACACACAGCATGTGGCATCTGCCCCCAACAACCACATCTGCCTCAGAAAGATGATTCTTTATAATAACTCTGAAGTCGCATTTCGCAAGTTTGCCCTGATGAAACCAACTCATATGCTCGGCAAAAAGCAAAAAAACAACCCAGGGCTTTTGTTTATTCTGCACCATGTGTGTGTTTCCTGTATGGAGGAGACTTTTTAAAAGGCATCAAAACATAGCCAAGGCTGAGGCTGGTCGTCTGCCCAAGTGTGACACAGAGACACACACATGGACAAAAACAGGATTAGAGTAGACAGCTGCTGGTGTGCCCTGCGTTTTATGTCTGTCTTGAGAGGAGAAATTTGCAAACGGGACAGACACAGGAAGCCGCCAGCAGAGGACCTGCAGCTGGCCTGAAATTAATACGGTTACAGGGACAATATCTGCACCGACGCACGCCACCCTTGGACTAAAAACTCCTGTGCAAGGCCGCCTCGGAGACACGATGCTGCCTGTAGGCCTCCTCGGTCATGCTGCACTAATTAGAGGGCTTACTTGGGTCGTGTACACATGCATCACTTAAGATTTTAACAAGATGGGAAATACTGCAAATCTCATCGCCTTCTGCAAAGTATGGCATGTATTTTGTTTCCTAGAGGCACATATGGTTGTCAAGGGCATGGATGTCATCAAATGCTGTCATATAACAGTAAGTGAAAAATGCAGAGAGGTGAGATTTTACTATGAATGATTCCTTAAGTTAATTAATTGTGCAAATCATGGAGTCTGTTATGGGTTTGTTTTTTTGTTTTTTGTTTTTTTACAAATCCGTTTTTTCAGTAAGGATTCTGAAATAAATGCCTCACCTTGAATACAACTGATTAGTTAATATCACATGTATTTAATTTTCATTGACAGGAAATTCTTTGTGAATGAATGAAAACATAAACTAGCAGAAAGGCCAGTGATATTATTTACTTGATTTTCACTCTAAAATAAAATGTTATAAGCAAACATCTTTTCATTCTTTTAAAACAGTTCCATTCCCCTTTTTATCCTGATACTTTATGCGAACAGCTGATAGCCTTCTGTCAATGACTCTCCTAACCATGTAGAAAACAAATGTGTCTCACAGCAGAGCTTCCACCCATCATTTTTTTACCCAAATCTATAACCAGGTAAAGCAACAGGTTCATTTTACTTTTCTTTAACTTCTAAATGAACAATTACACGCATGTTGCTTATATTAATGCAATGTGCCACTTTGTATTGACTTATTTACTTGAATCTATCTTTGAACCATATAATCCATGATCTGCCCTAAATTGAATTTGTCTTAAAGGAGCACGAAATTAACAAAGTTAAATCTGTGCTGTTCAATCAGCCTCTCTGTTTATTTTCACTTTTCAGTTCCATAACTGTTTATGAATAATGAATGCGAGTCTGTGTGTTTCTTTAGCACATCACTTCATCTAAACAATTTTTTTTTAAATAAATAAAACATCAGATCTTGACTCATCCCTACTTTAAAAGGAAAAAATGTCTTTAAATGTCATTTTTGTAACTGACTTAGATATTAAATATTACAAATAATACATCATTAAAATCAACAATGTTCTATCTTGTTTATAAATGACCTCAATCGCCAAGAAGCAAATATTTGATTTGTCCCGCTCTTGTCTTAGAATTGACATAATTCTGTGTATTATGATGTGATGACTTTAACTTAAAAGGTGGAATAAAAAAAAAAAAAAAATTTAAAAAAAAAACAAGTTAGTACTGACCGTTCTGGGCATGGGCGGCGAGAGGGACCCGTTGTTCATGTAGGAGTCATTGTTCATGTTGCTCATCATGATGTAGCCTGGGTAACCCGGGTATGGATGGCCTTTACTGTACATGTCTTGGTGTTTTCCTGATAAAAGGGACAAAAGGGAGCGTACTGAAGAAGAATAGACAGGAAAAAAATAAAGAGCTTTGTCAAGAAATATTTCAGTTTGTCAACACTGTTATTCTGAAATACAAATAAATCTGAGCTTGAAATGTTAAATTCCTAATGCGCTCTAGGCACTAAATCAGCTGAGTTAAAGTGGCAAAGCTAAACACCAAGTCCGACTGCCTGTTTTGATGCCGTAATGATATCGCTGTCGATCGCTTTAACCCATGCCCTATTTTGCCTCTGCCTTTTGTTTGTGCCCTTTCTTTCCGTCTTGGAGAGGAGGGTCGTATTATATAGAGAACAATGGAGCCCCTCTGTGCCAATTAGCACCAATTAGAAGAACATACAGACTGTGTCAAAACAGGAGACGCCCCAACTGTTCCCTATGCCTTTGACCTGTGAGAGGGGGGGCGGCGGAGGGGGCTTTATACAAGAGGCCCCAATACAACGCCACTCAACTGCGTGCTGTGTACTAAAAGCCGAGAGGGGGAGGGAGTGGGGTGTTTGTGGTATATAGCCTGATGGCAACATGGATCTTGTTGTAAAGACAGGGAGTGTTTGGTTTGAGGGGACCCTATTGAGGAGTGAAAGGGGAACAAAGAGGAGACACACTCCTCCTCAAAGCACTAATGATGACCTGCAGCAGAGGGGTCACACTACAATGAGCCAGAGAGCAAAAAGCCCCGAGCGGCAGCAACATGTTGCATGTGACAACGCCACCGAAAAGGCTGGAGAGGGCTGGGGATTTGGGCAAATAGTTTATTGGGTTAATAGTATAATAAGAAACATAAGCCAGATGGAAATTTTGAATTAGATTTGACTGAGCTGGAGACCAGACAGCTTAGCTCCCAAAAGTGCATCATCATCATCATCCTGTTCTTGATTTAGAAATTTCTTTGATTTCCATTTCTGCTGGCACCCTCATCTATGAGGTAGGTAACAGGTAGCTGCATCCATGAAGGTTTAGCGTGTCCTGACTAGACCTGGATCAAAGATTATCTGTCTGAGAGCAGCAGAAACAGGGGCTCTGATAAGAAAAGGACAAACAGAGCAAGAGTGTGACTGATCACTTCTGTTTGGAAGAGAGGAAGAAAAAAAAAAAAAAAAAACACAACAAAACAAAACAGTCTGTTTCTTTTTCACACCGTTCTCATTTGCCTCAACTTCTCAAGCTACAGTGCATTATCCTGCAAATGTGGGGTTTATTACAGCTAAATGTGCACGCCGCCTGTCCCATAAAGCATGCTGATTTAACGAGTCCTCGCTTAAGGCTGTGTCACTTACCATCTTCCGGATGGTCTCTGTGTTTTTCGTGATATGAATCTTGCGGTATTTGGGACTGTCTAGCTGCCTGTAGAAGACAAAAAAGTAGGAAATGAAATGATGGTGAATCAATTAGGAGAGGCCTTCAAATACAGTTACACACAGGCATGTTGATACGGTGAGACACCCACAAATACTGCAGGGCCGTCCTTTTTTTTTTGCTTGTCACCAAAGCAAAACAAGCTCCTACACACACACACACACACATATATATATATATATATATATATATATATATATATATATATATATATATATATATATGTATATGTATATATTAAAACACACACACAACATTATCTATGGAGGGGTGATGGAACAGCCTGCATCAAAGCTTCAAAAGAACCACTTAATTAAGCTTCATGTCCTTAAGGAGCTTACAAATTAACTTGTTTTCAATATTATAAGTCCGGGCTCATTTTCTGCTCTCAGTTTAAGCCTCCTTCTGAATTCAAATAAACAGAGAGCATTTGTGTTAGAAATTAAAAAGGCTCAGTGGAAAGTGAATCAAAATCATCCTATTAAAAAAAAAAGAGAAGGAGAGAAAATAGCTCAGTCCCTGAAAATAAAAAAGACACCTAACATTTTACACATTCATTTCCCCTATTTTACAAATCAGGATTGGAAATAGGACCTCTTTTTTTGGAGTTCAGACCCCTCAGGATGGCTTCAAGCTGAGCGAGCGAACTTCACTGGATTCCTAATTAACATTCAGCCTCTGTCTCGTGCGTCTCTAGGACATTTGGTAGCGAGCGTTTACAGTCTCATCCAGGATGTGCACAAAATTCTATTAACACTGCGGTTAATGACAAAAAAAAAAAAAACTAACTTTGTGATAGGAAAACTGCAGTCTGCATCATGAGGTCAGTGCACAGTAGGTGGATGCAGAGGAAATTACAAAAATAAAAAATAAAAAATTACCTGCATGGTTTAGGCCCAATTTGTGTCTGTGCTTATAAGATACCACTGATTATTAAGAGACTGAGAGAGCGGATCTGTTAATTTTAGAGACATGAAATATGCATCATTATTCAATCTTCTGTTGCAGTTTTTAAGCTTTAAAATTCACACTGGAATTAACTGATTATATTTGAAGAAAAAAATTCAAAGCAAATAACAAAATGAAAATGTTTTTAGAAATACATATATATAATTCTCAGTCCAAGAAGAAGCAAAAAAACAAAAACAAAAAAACACTGGCCAGGAAAATGATAATATTAAAATAAACAGGAATAAGAAAATAAAATCTCCAACACTAAACTGAGAAATGATCTATTGTATTTTTTATAAGCTTTAACCTTAAAGTAAATTACTAATATTGGTTGCTAATATAAACCATGTGTGTTAAACTGTTTCACATGCTGATGTGTACAGCTGATGAGAATTACACCACAGCAAACACAGCTATTAACCCACTTTTCACAGGCAGCTGAGGAGGCCGCTGCTCTTACATCTTAAAATGTTTTTTTTTTTTACTCTAAATTTAAAATAAGCAACTAAGACAATATCTGAAATCAAACATTAGCATTTAAGGCTACACACATGCTGGCTCATATATGATGACATTAAAACCCAACAGATTGATATTTAGTTCAAATCCATATGAATCCAGTTATTGATGTTTATATAAAATAAAGTAAGAGTTTTTAAAGGTGGAAAACACACATCACTGCAGTCTACATGCAGTATGAATATTAAAGCAAAAATCTCCCAAAAGCTGAATGAAACCTAAATTGCTGCAACTTTATTTATCCCCTCTGCAGGTTGCTTTCCATCCTATGATGAGTTCAGAGTTGATACCCATCTTCCTCATCATCATCCTCCTCATCCTCATCCTTCACCACATCAGTGAACACATTACTCACATCGTGGTTGTTGCTGTTGGGGCTGCTCTCAGACTCATGGACCAGAGAGGACTTGATGTCTGCCAGATCTCCTTCCTCCTCCGAGTGACTGAGCTCGGCAAAGATCTGCTCCTTCTGCGGGTCTCCTTCGTCTTTAAACGGGATCATTTCATCCGTAGCGCACAGCTCCGGGTCTCCGCCGCCGCCTGATAACTGTGGCATTTTCTTCTTTTTAATGTGTCTTCTTCAGCGCAAAAACGGAAGACAACACACCCCTGAAGAGTCTCGAAGTATATTTAAAAAGAAAAAAAAAACAAAAACAACAACAAAAAAAAAAAAACAATCCCCCCCCACACACCGAAGTAGGAAATCGTTCCCCCTACTCGTGAACCGGAGCGTCGACCGGGAGTCACTGGGAAACACGCAGCCGGTGTGTTTTCACTGAAGCAACAGGAGGAGTGTGTCCCTGAAACAAAAGCAAACAAAAACAAAAAACAAAACAAAACAAAAAAAAACAACCCGAAGAACTACAGATATAAAGGGTCAGAATGAAAATGTGAAGCACGCCTCAATGTCATGAGGAAAAAAAATTTAAAAAAAAAAATAAAAAACGGAGACAAACCACGAGTTAAAACCTCATCACTCAGTCAGTCAACACACGACGGCGGATATGGTCCAGTCAAATGTCTGAGTGTAGAATAAAAGACAAAAAGTGCATTAAAAAAATCTGAATACTTCCTCGGTGGTCCAATGGAGTGAAATTTTTAAGAAAGTAGAGTAAGAAAATTAAAAAAATATAAAAAATTAAACGCTGTGTGGATGCGGATAACTGGATGGATGTACAAGTGGAAGGAACACACTTTTAACAGTTTAAAAACAAGACGACAAGAAAAAACGCTTTCATGCGTTAAAATACATCCTCAAAGAATGGTCGTCTGAGGAGAGATAAAAGCAAAAAGTCAGAAAACAAACAATCAAAAAACAGATACAGAGGGGGAAAAAACGCCGCGGACCGACTTCCCACTGCTCCCGCACCGCTTCCACAGTGTAAAGTAACCAGTGTGTGTATGTGTGTGTTGGTAATGTAGCCTTCCCTCTTCTTCCCCTCCTCCTCCTCCTCCTCCTCCACCACCTCCTCCTCTTTTTCTCTCTCAGTCACTGGGAGGAAGGAGAGATGAAAGGGAAGCCGAGGCTCTGATTGACACCGCACCGATTGACACTCCTCCTGAGAGAGAGAGAGAGAGAGAGAGAGAGAGAGAGAGAGAGAGAGAGAGAGAGAGAGAGAGAGATTTTCTACACAGCTCACAACAAATGGGAAGAAGAAGAAGAAGAAGAAGAAGAAGAAGAAGAAGAAGAAGAAGAAGAAGAAGAACTTAAATTAACAAAAATATAATACCTGTAGTGGGGAGGGGCTAAAAAAAAACATTAAGATAACAAAATGTATTAAAAGAATCCATTTAAAGGCGTTATTTTCAGTAGAAATCAACTACGTCAAATAATTTGGGTCAATCTTCATGTGTAAAAATCGTAATCAGTCTCACATGTTTATTTATGTAGGCCTGTAGATTACTGAAGAGGGGGTGTGTCCATTTGTTTTAGCACTGCCAAGAAAATAACAGTCAAAAGAAATTTAAAAATATATATATACATAAATAAATATATAGCCTACTGTTATGCATGTGTGCCCATAGATAAAATAAATTGGATTAATGGAAAGATAGTATTGATTTAAAAAAAAAAAAAAAAAAAAAATGATGATGAAGCAGACACATAAAAACAAGGACACATTATATTTAGAAAGTAGCTTAATTAAGTCGTTTATACGAGAGGGGAAAGGCAGGTCAAAGAGAAAACGTGTGTAGGAAAAGTAGAATTGGCGACTAAGAAAAATTCATGGGAAAAGACAAAAAAGAATACACACCAAAAAAAACAAAACAAAAAAAAACACTGTGACTTTCTGTGTATCAGAGCAGTGAGGGATTGCGTGAGAATCAAAGTTGGGATGGGGAGGCAGATCTTTATAAAGCGCGGAGGTGGGGTTAGCGGGGCGGAGCCGCGGCTCCCTTTGATCTTGCGGCGCCTGGCTCTTTCATCCTCGACTCCCCCCGCCCGTTTCCCCCCCCACCCTCCCTCTCCTCCGTCTCTCTGCCTCTCCCTCTCTCTCTCTCTCTCTCTCCCTCCTCCCTCCTTCTCTCTCCCTCTCCTTTGTATGACTAAATTTGGTCCGAGCGTGGAGCCGGGCCAACATTTCCACGTGTGCGTTCATCCCAGCTGAGAGAGAGAGAGAGAGAGAGAGAGAGAGAGAGAGAGAGAGAAGGGGTTCTCTTCCGGGTAAGGAGACAGCGAAAAAAAAAATAATAAAAAAAAAAAGATGAAAGGCTTTGGGGTTTTGGATTCATCAGAGCCCAGACTGGCTGCATTCCAGAGTATAGCGGAAAGCGCGCGCTTCCACACGCGCCCCGCAAACACTTACACGAGCACGCAGTACACGCGCGTACATGCACGACACGGCGCGCTGAAGACGAGAGAGTTAATTAGAAAGATTTCACACAGGCGTACCCGAACAACCAAACATTTCATTAAAAAACCCTTTAACATTATATTTCTTGTTTCCAGCCAAGAAGAAAAAGAAGGGGAAAAAAAACTGGAAACAAGGAATAAAATCTGGCTGTTTTCCTTCACATTAAAACTGCCGGTTCTACTTAATTACAGTAGTTCTTTAATTTAATTATCCGCCATTTTTTTTCTCTGGCACAGTTTGAAATGATGCTACCTACCTCTACCACCCTAAAACCACGCTAAAAGGAACAACCTCTTTTTCTTTAAATATATTTATTTCCGTGTCTTTTTCAGCATTCACCTTGGTTATGGTTAAAATTAGAAAAAAGGGGGGAATCAGGAAATAAAACGAGAAAAAAAGGGAGGGAATCAGGAAATAAAACGATTTCTGGTCGCACACAGGCCTGTTAAGATGCTAAAAAGAGTCAGGCCTTCAGGGCCTTAGGTAAGAAGTGATGAGTTCCAAGCTGAGAAAAATAAATGGCTTAAGTAAATCACAGATCTATGCTTCATGTTGTGGTTCTGCCTTTGGATTATTCTTGTATATTATGACAAATAAGTCAAGCACACATTTTAAACATTCTTCAGTATTGCAATATTGTGTGTGATTTCATCGACACTGAATAAATGGGCTTGAGGACCCTAGGCCCCTTTTCAAAAGCTCAAAAACAGCTTTTAATTGTTCTATTATTTTAACATTTTTCTGACTTGATGATCACTGCCTTCAAACAGATATTGTCATCTGCCACAGACAATGATGCACCCAAGCTTAAACAATTTGGTTAAAGAAAAATTAGTCTAATAAATGAGTATGAGTGACTTTTACATTGCAATACTAATCAAAATTTGTAATATTTCTTATTATTTATTGTAGCCCATTTGTCTGACAAGAGAATTGAGATCTTTAAAGGTCAAATGATAGCAGCATTACATAATGTACTATTTTGTCTTTCACAAACAATAGGAATTGGACTCCTTCATGCACAGCCCATAAAAAAATTATATCTCCTTTGTGTTTTACAGATGCATCATATTTTGCATGAAATACATTTAGAAATATTAGGTCAGAGTGAAAAATAGGGGAGAGGTTTTTATTTCATTGTCATTATACATGGGCAGAAATAAGGAAATATCATTAAAACACACACATGGATTCACCAAGATGTATACATGTATTTTAGGACTGAGCATATAAATACTGGAATATAATAAGGAAAAATCAATTTTATATATATACATATGGAACTATATTAAAAAAAACTTGTTTCATGAAAAACATTAAACAAACAGTATAAAACACCCTATAAGACCATTTAATGTCTATTTTCATATGTAAGCATTAAAGCATTAATGGACAAACCAACCGACATTATTAATATTAATACACCAGTTCTGTTGATGCACATATGATGCAGATATGCTGACCATAAAAGCTCAAAGTGCAATAAGTGACTTTAAATTCTGGTCTTGCAAAGGAAACATACAGTTAGTGGAAGTCTTGGGTGAGTGAGAGATTCATTATTTAATGCCCTCTGCTGCATGATGAGACCACCACAGAGCAGTCCATCTCCCTGATTAGAAGGCCTGTGAGGAGAGGTCATTCCCTCGCTACGCTTTGGTACATGTGTACATTTAGTTATATATAGGTTTTTTGAAATTGCCTTTTTCATTCTTTTTGAATATGATTTGACGAAAGAAAAAAAACCCACGCCTGTAATAAGCCAGCCTCAATGAGGATGGGACTTTGTTTGCTGTGTAATGATTCTAGTTTAGCGACTTGATGACAAGGCAACCAACGACAGCCTCTCTAATGAAGCTGCTGTCAGAACCACCTTACACACTTTCTCCTGACATCAAAATACATTATACTCTGGCAAGCCTCTGTGTATTGCAGCCCTGCTTGTTAAAATAACCAGGAAAGTTGGGGTGGAGAGAAAAGAGGAGAGGAGAAAAAAAAACCACAGAGCTACATTAGCATTTCTCTCCTAATGAGTTCATAAGAGTGACCCCTCTGGATCTCACATGAAAAGAAAGATTTCCTGCTGCGCTGTGACCTGAATTCAGTTGTCTCTCACTTTAGATACTACATTTTGCATGTTATATAAGGAAGGAATATACCAATACACACAGCATAATTTATCAGTAATGGATTTCAATTCCATAGCTACTTACAGACTGATAATCACACCAGAAATGGCAAATAAATTAATAATAATTAATTGTCCTAATAATATACTGAGATACAGAACATGATGGATATTTAATATAGTTTGATAAAGGATGATTTCCCCTCATATAAAGTTGTAAAACATATCTGTTTAACAGACAATGTGAACTGTGTCAAACAAAATGCTTTTTGTTGGAACAACATTCAGTCAAGGTCCTCTTTAGATCTATTATTGTCTCATCTTTTATCTGTTCTATTTTCATTGCAATGCATAATACTTCAAACAGAAATTACCCTAATTATCTGCAGTTCGCTCTTTGTGCTGTGTGTGTGTGTGCGTCAGACTGTTCAGTTTGATTATTTGTCGATACCACTTCCTCCAGGTTCATTCAGGTGCGTTTAGTGGTGAAATCACCCCTCTGTTGTGTCTTTCCACCTGCTAGTCATTCATAACGACTTCCTTGATGTAAAAAAAATTATAGCTGTACGTTGCCGTCATCTCCAAGAAAACGACAGGAAACAAACACGAAATTATGATGAAAAGATGAGTGGAGTTTGCAATTAAAGCTGGAAAAAGACACCGTTTATCAAAGGTGCAAATCAAAAACAGGGGAGGTCCAAGGTGAATGATTATTATTGCTGCTCTTTGATTGGCAGAGGATGAGTCACCCTCTCAAGGGGAGGAAAGTGTCTTGGGGGTAAGGTGAAGGAAGAGAGAGACGCAGACGTGTGATCTGTTGATTTACAGTGACACACTGTCATTAAAAAGAAATTATCTCCTTGATGGAAAAGGAGGGGAATTTGTCACGCTCTGTATATATTTTTGTTAATTTAGAAAGTAGAGGTTAGGTGCAAAAGCAGGAAGTTTATGGAAAGAAAGCAAGACAGAATGTAGGCATGGTAACAGACGTGTGTGAAACAATGAAAACGAGTACATTTGAATAATTGAAAAACAAGTTTCCTCAGGAGGATCCGCTCCTACGCACACTGTACTACCAAACCCAATCAGCAGACTGATCTATTGTCTTACTCGCAGAGATAAAGAATGATTCACGCCAAGTGGCACCTGACTCCACCCTTCTATCCTCACCAGTCAGTGATGCTGACAGAAAAGAGAGAACCCCTGAGTAAGCTTCACAGTGAGAGAGGGAGAGTTACAGATCACTTTTCTACTGAGGCTTGGCTCACTCTCACAGGCAAAACGGTATTAACTTACATTCTCCGAGCTTCAAAAACCTGAGTGCTTGCATGCCGCCGTGATCTCCTGACAACATTGGACTAACACGCACAAGCATAGACACAATTTCTATTCTGTCTCTGACATTACTCACTGTCTCAACGCGCACCACGTCCACATTATGCACTGATACTTGTAGGTGCTGGCTCACTCCAGCCAAAAGAAAAATCCTGCGGGGTATATAATATCATGACAGGCAGCCTCTGCTCTGTGTGTGTGTGTGTATGCAGCCCTGTCCCGCTGTCACTCCTGAAGACTAATGGGCAGATTAACACTTGGCTGACCCAGGTGCCTTGAGGGAAACTGATGGTGAGGGTGTTTACCTACAAACTTCACCCAGCTGTGACGGCCACCTTCTCTGCAGCGGACTTTCAGTTCACAGTGGAAATCTGTTGAGTTTGTCTACTGGCACCATGGCCTTCCATTGTTGATAGGGGATGGGTTTTTTAACTCTGTATGTGCTGCATGAAATTACTTAATCTTTATTCAGTGATGGAGCCTAACTAAATACATTTACTTCAGTGCAATTTTGAGGTATTTGTGCTTTCTATGTTATGCTACTTTATACTTCCCAGAGGCACATATTATTAGACATTCTAATCCAACACAACAGCTTTTATAATACAAGACATTCTTAAAAATTAAACCAGTGATTTCCACCTTTTGTGGCTTCTGATGTTGAATAAAAGTAGTGTCATCATATTTCAGATGTCTACAGTTCCAATGAAGAATGATTTTTCCCTTAAAAGTTTTAAGAAGCTCATAAAACTCAAAGATTAGAGGTAATAATAATAATAATAATAATAATAATAATAATAATAATATGAAAACATCTTTGTGTGGAAGTGTTTCGTCTTCGTCGTCTGTATCCATCAATAACATGCCGTTTTAATGCTAATACTTCACTACTAATAATCAATTGATGATGATTATCATCTGTATTAATGTATCAGTCAAAGGAACAAAACTTGTACTTTTACTTCAGTACTTGAATTGCATTTTACTGCATAGGCAAGTGTATTGGTACTTTTGCACTAGTAAACTCAAAGAGAATGTGGAACAATAAAATGCATCACAAGTCACTTTTCCACTGGACGTGTGCGCAAAACTTTACCGATATTTACTACATGTCGAAAAAACAGAAGTGCGTAATGTTGGTTTTTCCATTAAATCACAAATGCGATGATTTGTTTATTTATTATCGCGAGATGACATGAGAAGTCATTCCATAAACATGGCGACAAACGTAAATATGGTGTTGATTTACAGATATATTCATTATTATTATATATTACCCCTATATCTCGTACTAAATTAAAAAAGATTGGGTTTCCTGGTGTGCCCACCCATATCGCGACATGTTTCTATTTCTTCTTCACTTGTCGTAACGTATGTCAACATCCGGTTTTTTAATTCACCTGACTCTAGTTGTGAAAAAAGGTCTTTCCATTCCATTCCATATACATGGAGAATCAGCGTTCAGTTTCTATGCTCCGTATATCTGGAACAAACTACCAGAAAATACCAGGTCTGCTGAGAGTCTGAGTTCTTTTAAACCAAGGTTAAAGACTCACCTGTTCACTGCTACCTTTGACTAAAAGTCTTTTTACTTTTTAAATTTTATATTCTCTTTCGAAACTCTGCACTGCAACTCTTACTTGAATATGTGTGTGTTTTATGTTTTGGGGTTTTATGTGTTGTTGTCTTACTTGCTGTTTTTAATCACTTTTTACATATTTCTTTTATAATGTTTTAAATGTAATTTCTTTTTACCTTGTCGTTGTATTTCAGTGTCCTGTGTGAAGCACCTTGAATTGCCTTGTTACTGAAATGCACTACATAAATAAACTTGCCTTGCCTTGCTATTGCAATTTTGCGTGATATACCATTTGCGCTACGCCTGAAAAACCACCTCTTGCCAGCGCAAATATTTTTAATGGAAAAATGAGGGCAACATGGTAGTGCAGTGGTTAGCACTTGTGCCTCACAGCAAGAAGGTCCTGGGTTTGATTCCAACATCAGTTGACGGGGGGTGGGACCTTTCTGTGTGGAGTTTGCATGTTCTCCCCGTGTCTGCGTGGGTTCTGTCCGGGTACTCCGGCTTCCTCCCACCATCCAAAGACATGCACTAATAGGTTAATTGGTTAATCTAAATTGCCCATAGGTGTGAATGTGGGAGTGATTGTTTGTCTCTATATGTTCAGCCCTGTGATGAACTGGCGACTTGTCCAGGGTGTACCCCCTCTTCGCCCCTATGTAGCTGGGATAGGCTCCAAGCGACCCCCGTGACCCTAATGAGGATAAAGCGGGTTCAGAAAATGAATGAATGAATGAAAGGAAAAATGAGACTTTTGATGAAATTGTCATTTTTCCATCAGGCAAACTTTTATGCACAAGTTATATTTGCGAAATTTGAGGGTCAACAGAAAAGCGACTAATGACACAACCTATTGATGAGAAGTCCAGGAAAAAAAACATTCTCCTGCAGTTTGTCTCACTCCTCTGAGTGAAAGTATCGAGGTGTTTCCTTCAGTTACGCTGTGAGAAAGGGCAAGGTCCTGACTGGTGTAATTGATCAGGTTAGAGAAGCATGACAAAGCTCTCCTTTTATTGCACAGGCTCTTCAAATTGTCAAAAAAATGTCCACAAGCTTCGCTACCAGCCATCCTCCACTGTTCATTACTGTGTTGTGTTATATGCTTCAGATCCGAAAGGGAAGTGGTCCAGTCCTCAGTCCTCCCAGCACACATAGCTACTCCTTTCATCCCACTGTGTTATTGGAGAAAGCATTGAGCATTGCGTCAGGCCCCGCTGTGTCAGGGTCAGGGGTCAGAGCTGACCTGCTAAGAGGTCAGGGGGCCCCCATCCAGTCTGTAATCAAGCACACAGCACACCTCGATGACCCCACTCCTGTGTGTATCCCCATCGCCCAGACTCGGCCCGCCTCAGCTGCCTGAGATCAAACAGGCAGCGGCAGTACCTCTGGCCCTGTGTTATCAGCCTGGGTGTCTCATCACATCAACACGCAGGGCTAAACAGTAAACACAGCCAGCCTGCTTTGACTCACTGTGTGTGTGTTTGTGTGCACAGGCTGGTGTCTATAACTGTGTGCTTAGAGGTTACTGCTGTATGCTATCTAGATTTTATCAAGTCTGATGTTCATTTTCATGTCAAATTTGCTCATCAATAATGGTTAATGCTTAAGATATTTGTGCTTCATTTGATTTAAGGTGAAATAAGCTGCATGAACAAAGCAAACAGCTGCGGCAAATAAGGGTTTTTTGTTTTACACAAATATTCATTATTTCTGTGTCTTGAGGTACAGGAAACTTGCTACTTGCATTAATTAGATTTTTCACCCAAATGATTTTCTATATTTTTATGCCCACATTGACCTAAATGATCCTGAAAGGAGTCACTGAAAGGGGAAGAACCCACGGAGAATTATCACTCAAGTTTCAAGGCTTTTGTTTGATGCTTTGTTTGTAACTATAGTCTGAAATGATGCACATTTGATTTCATTCATTTTTACTATGTCTACATACACATATTAAGCTATTATTCCAAATGTGTCAATACTCTGGTCAGGTAAACAGCATTTTGTGTTTGGATATTCCAAATTTGGTAGCATTTTCTCCCTCAGATATGAGATATGCTGATATTCAGGGGCAGATCTAAAGGGGGGTAGCTCCCTCCCACTGTGGAGCTTTGCCTCCCCTGCTGCTCTCCTATCTACTGTGTTCCTAAAAATGTAATTTTAAAAACAACCATTATGTCCACAAATTGCTTTAACAGTGTTTTATTCATCTTCTCTACTATATCTTACAGGCAGGTGTTGTAGAACTTTTACCTGCAGTGCAATATTTTCATTTTCTTATTAATACTTTTATGTATGTATGTATGTATGTATGTATGTATGTATGTATGTATTTATTTATTTATTTATTTATCTTACAGTTTTCTTATTGTTGTTGTTGGTGTGCATTCAGAGCCTGTGAAGTATATTGATACATGGCAACATGTAACATTAATACTTATTTTTAACATGAATTTCTGTGAATCTTTTTTTGAATCCATTTACATACAGGGTGGGGAAGCAAAATTTACAATGAACATTTAGTTGTTTTTTCTCAGCAGGCACTACGTCAATTGTTTTGAAACCAAACATATATTGATGTCATAATCATACCTAACACTATTATCCATACCTTTTCAGAAACTTTTGCCCATATGAGTAATCAGGAAAGCAAAGGTCAAAGAGTGTGTGATTTGCTGAATGCACTCGTCACACCAAAGGAGATTTCAAAAATAGTTGGAGTGTCCATAAAGACTGTTTATAATGGAAAGAAGAGAATGACTATGAGCAAAACTATTACGAGAAAGTCTGGAAGATACTATTAAAGAAGAATGGGAGAAGTTGTCACCCGAATATTTGAGGAACACTTGCGCAAGTTTCAGGAAGCGTGTGAAGGCAGTTATTGAGAAAGAAGGAGGAAACATAGAATAAAAACATTTTCTATTATGTCAATTTTCTTGTGGCAAATAAATTCTCATGACTTTTAATAAACTAATTGGTCATACACTGTCTTTCAATCCCTGCCTCAAAATATTGTAAGTTTTGCTTCCCCACCCTGTACACAGTATATGGGCATTTCCATGTCTTGTACTCATATGCCACTGTGAAGAACCCTAACCACCCAATGTTACATTTTCTTGATGAATGTGAATGTGAGAGCAAGTGAATGATGGATCAATAATGTAAAGTGCTTTGGATGCCTTGAAAAGTGTTATAGAAATCTAATTCATAATATTTATTATTGTTATTATTGATCCATCTACCACTTCTGATATTATGTGGGTTTTAAGAGCATTCCTCAGGCATATATAATTTGTGTTTGGAGTATGGATCTGGAACAGGGTTTTTGCCACAGTTTTATGGTTAAAAAAACAAACCACCACCTGGTAAGGCTGATGTAGAGGTGCACACCCAAGAAAAAGCCCACTCGTCTGATCAGAAGAAGACACACACCTACAAGATATGTATTTTTTTGGATATGCACATATATCAAAACACAAATGTAGCTGAAGGAATGACAGAGGGAGAATGTGTTCATGTGGCTGATGGAACACTGAATCCTTTTTGTGCTGCAATAACCCACAATGTCACACACACATGCACACACACACACATACACAAATCTCTCCATTTCTTAACTGGAATATGCATGGTGCTATGTGAATGGGAATATTGGTAGAATATTCATTTTGAGTAGTTGTGTAAGCAGCTTAGTAGAACTGTTTTTAGACATTTACAACTATTCAGCATCACTGATTGATTTCTAAGGCCCGAGTGGAAGTGGCGTCGCATAAAGAGTCAATGTGAGTAATATTTAAGCAGGTTGGTAGCTGATTTCCTGCATGTACCAGCTCGCGCCATGAGGATATTAACTGTTAAAACCACTGGAGTGTGGTACTTACCCGTGCTGATTGATTTCTTCTCTCACAGAGGAAAAGTCCACAATTCCCTGGAGCTGTTACTAGAGAGGAAAGCATTTCCAGACACAGGCACATGCTGCCAATTTGACAGGTTTAGTTAGGCACCTTGGCTCCGCTCCTTTGTTGTATTTAAAAAGCATCAGATGAGAGTTTTTTTTAGGCGGGCTATGTTTGACTCTGTTTCAGAGTAGGAAAACAACTAATTTCTTTCTTTTGTCTGAGGGTTTCCTCCCCCCTTACACATACACACACACACACACACACCTCCCAACACGAAGATATCATTGCAAATGAGTCATTTCTACTTCTTGGCAGACCTCCGGCAAAGCTGAAAAAAGGATAGCCATGTTCTTGAGGAGACAGAAGTGATTTACTTACTCTGTCACTGGTTTTAATTACTTCTGATAAAAGCGACGATAGTTACCAATACACACACACAAAAACACAAACATGAATATTTGGATTTGTTTGCAGAAAAAAAAAAGATTTTAAAAAATGAGGTTTATGTTTGTGTGTACACATGACTTCATGTGTTGGTAAATGCATGTGTTATTGTTCATGTCGGCCTGTGAGAGGAGATCAAAGACAGTCCTAGTTTCTCTGTAACTGGCCTTCATTTCTGAGCTGACTCTAAAACTGGAAATGTCATATTTTTCCTTCCCACTTCCTTTGAGCTCCAACACAGTGTTGCAGGTATTGCTTCCAAAGTACAATGTATAGAGTGTCAGGGAGGCTTTAAAGTCTAATATAACACTGCAGACTGTTTTGTCTCTTGTTGCTAATTTAATTGCAGCCAAAATATGTGGCCAGGAGAGCGTTTGAACTCTTGGCCTCAGTCTCGCCCAAGTCACAACCCAATTTAACCAAAATTGAAACAGTAAAATCCCAGAGGATGTATAGTAAAGTGGCTGTGCCAGAATCCTTGTTGCCCAGCCTCACCCTGCCATCTGCTTCATAAAAAGTAGTCACGAAAGGCCTGCCAGAGTGAGACTCCGTGCCACCACACCTTAAGGAAAATCGACAGCCTAAATAAAGAGCACAGAACATTTATGCTAGTTTTCCAGATTTCCTTAAATATAAGCAGGGTGTGGTGACCTACTGCCCTGCTGATTTTTTCAGTATCCTAATCCCATCTGCCCTCTCTGACACTCACAAACAAGCCTCTCTGTTGTGTGCATTTATGTTCATCTCCATCGACAGCACCCAAAACCTTTACATGTGTGACGTATCTCAGAATGGCACCAACAACAACAGAAGTGAAGACGTTTGTGGGTGAAAAGCATCAGACAGAGATTTAAGAGAAGCCAGTCCTCCAGAAAACACTCAAAATGTGCAGAAATTTCCGTTGACAGAAATCCCTCCCACCACATATAAAACATGTGAATGTTTCCTCTCTTTGTAGAAAGCCACTGGTCCAGGTTCAGACATAAAAGACATTCCCAACCTTTTTTATCGAGCCTTTGAGCCCTATTTTTTTTTATATATATCTTTCCTTGCTTTAATCCAAAAAATTCAAAGACCATTCCAATATAATGAGAATTCCCCGGGTCAATGATAAAACAACTGATATAGAAAAGTCTAGTCCCTCAACAAACCTTACCAATAGGCCCTTTTCCACTGCAGGAAGTTTTGCAGGAACTTTTAGCATTACCCGGAACTTTGAAAAACCCTGGTGCGTTTCCACCTAAATTACCCGGGTAAAAATCTTTCCCTCACCCCCAAACTTTCTCCGAAAAAGTTCCTGGTAGGGAGGTAGTATTTTTCAGGTTACCTGGAATTTTTGAGGGGCGAGGCTATGAGTTGGAGAACACTGACTGGTGGACTACACTTGCAGCATTCCACATTCCGTTCACCCGCCACAAAGTCACTGTGCAGCAGCAAACTTTGTTTTGTTTATTAAATTTCCACAAGCTTCATCTTTTGATCATTTGGAAAATGGACCAAAAGAGAAGCTACGACAAGTGGACAAATGACGAGGTCCAGGCTCTTTTGAGCGTATTTGTGGAGGAGGAAATTCATAGGAACTTTGAATCGATGACTCGAAATGATCTAGTTTATAATAATAATAACAATGGATTAGATTTCTATAGTGCTTTCTTGGGCACCCAGAGCACTTTACATTATTGACCCAGTATTCATTCGCTCTCACACTCCCCTCTGGTGGTGGTAAACTACACCTGTAGCCACAGCTGCCCTGCTCTACGGCCCCTCCGACCACCACCAAACATTCATACATATTCATACAACAGTGTGAGTGGCACTGGAGGAAAGGAGGGTGAAGTGTCTTGCCCAAGGACACAACGGACTGACTAGGACAGAGCGGGATTCGGACCACCACCCCTTCGGTTATTGGATGACCCGCTCTACCTCACGAGCCATGGCCACCCCGAGTTCATGTAAAATTAGCCAACAAGCTGGGGAAGCTAAATATAAGACACATGCCTAAACAAATATGAGAAAAGCTGAAGAAACTTATGCTGGATTATAAGAAACTGAAGGACCACAACAGTCACAGTGGATCCAACTGCTGAACAGGTACCCGGAACTTTGGGGTGCAGTGGAAACACAAAGCACACAGATTACCAGGAATTATTTTACCCAAGTAAATAAGTTTCTGGTAATAAAAGTTCCTGTTATTTTGATAGAAAAGGGCCTAATGAAAGGGTATCTTAGCAGCGTACATAAAAACTGTTATCATTTTCTGGAAGTCTTTTGCAGGAATGTGCCTTCTATAGTTTCTGCAAAACATAAATGTCTCTTTTTTTTCAAACACGAGCACTTAAACACTACATGGTGTATTCATCCTGTAACATTCAATAAGGGAGACATTTGCTGAAGCTTCAAGGCTATCTTGTGATTTTTGATATGAACACTGCTGCTGTTGACCCTTTGATCCTCATCATGCAGAGTTTGAGTGGAATAACACAAGGAAAAGCCAAAAGAGGAGCAAAACTATTTTTTATGTTCCTCAGAAAGAAATGCAATCTTCTCTGATGCTTCTGCAGTGAAGTCAAATATTCTCACTCGCCAAGCTGGATGAATGGAGACGTTTTTATTAGTTATAGACAGCAGCCAGTATTGTAAATGTGCTGGACAGCGTTGGCAACCCAGCATGTGTGTTGAAGTGGTGAATATGTGTTTTAGGCACCCAGAGTGCAGCTTGGCTTCGGTGTATTAGCAGATCAGGCCAGATGCTCAGTGTGATCTGTCATAGGGGATAGGGATCGGGATCACAGTGGGAGAAAATCAAACTAATCTTATTCCAGTACAACATCACACAAACGTTTCTACTCAATGATAACAGAAATCACTGAATGAGGGGAGCAAACAAAAGGAAACTATGTGTGTTGTGGTTGTTTGATGAAAAGAGAATGATGGGTGGGGATTTCTTTGTTCTGGCAATTAAGATGAAATGTGATGATTTCTGAGACAAAAACATCTCTTCACCAGACACCGTCATCGGGACTCGGGAGTGAAATTCTCCTGAAGAATCCAATTAAAACATACCTTTTTAATGTATAATTAAAACTGGTTAATATATAATATAACTGCTTGGCTGAGAATTATTGTTAATAATTTATTTCCTGATGAATAAGTTTGATCCTCTGACAAACTAAAGTGATTTATAAAAAGGTTAAAAGAAAAGGAACAGAGATTTTTTTGTTTTGTTTTTCTTGATTCTTGAGTTTTTAGTTATGGTGGACAGTTACATGTGTAAAATTACCTCTTTGTTTGTGTATCTCATAGAATATCAAGCAAAATTTCAGAAAAATAACCACTTGGAAAAGCATTAACACCCATGAATACATGTAACTATGAGTGGACATAATACTAAAGAAAAAAAACCTAAGAGATAAAACTGCCCCCTCTGTTTTGAGCAGATGACAGAGGCATACATTATCCGTGCATATTATCTTCACTAATCATGCTATTTGTGAGCCTGATTGCAATGTTGCTTAAGACGGGGTGAGCAGGGGGCTCCTTTGTGTCGGAGCTAATGATGTCCCTTTGTGATGGGGCTGGGTGTGAGGGTTGAAGACACTGGTATAGACTCGGAAGAGCTGCAGTGTGGGTCTTAGTGTGACTGGCAGCTGCAGTAATCCGCCTTTTGTGTCTTCAACAGGGCCCCACTGAGCTCCCCTGACAGGATGTTCCCGACTCCACCAGACAGCCCAGATGGGCCGAGTGACGGAGACGAAGAGAAGGAGGGAGGATGATCGAAAAGCACGGAGATAGAGAGGAAAGTAAGAAAGTCAAAAAGAGAGAGGAGCAGAGGGGAAAGAGATGAAGGTCAGGATCATCGATGTGGTCTGGAAGGAGAAAGCGCTCAGGGAGGGAGGGGGAGGGTCCGATCCTGCCTCATGACAGCTCTGACGTGAAGACAAACTGGGCTCAGTGGCTGTGGATCAGAGCCGGTTTGTTCACCCAACATTTGTTTTTTGTTCTTTTGTGGTCAGCCTGAAGCGTGCCTGAGTAAGCCGTCTGATTGGTGGAGGTATTCTGGGCAGACAACAGCTCAAATTCATGATTGCACACTAGTACAACAGTGTTCCCTCACACAAAACAGTGTTTATTTGCACAGAGTGGCCTTGTCGTGGCATCTGGCAGGACTTGAAGCTTTTTTTTTTTTTTTGATGTTGTTACTGTTTGTGGTTTATGTCTAATCTCATTACTCTCAGTAATGTGGCATGTGGGTTTTTCTCTCCACAGCATGCGTAATCTCAGTCAAGACTCACACGGTATACTCCGGTAACACTTTTCACGTCAGCCATGACCACATTCTCCTCCACAACGTCACAAAATGTTGTATCATTCACATAGTCACGTTTCAGAGAAAGTTCAGTAGTGGAAAATACACACCATATCCTTATACACAAATGAAATAAGAAACACTGTTTGTGATGGACTTGCACATTTAGGAGGGGGCTTAGGGACATATCTTTTTTTTTTTTTTTATATGTCATCACTGGGAAATGTTGTGTGATTGATTATTTGAGTAAGAGTAGATATTTATGTCTTTAATCTAAACTGTAAGTTCTAGGTGGTGAATTGTATTTGTATATTTAATTCATTTTTTTAACAACATTTTCACAAACATATATTTCTATTTAATATACAAACATTTGAGAAAACATAATTAAATTTCAGATTATACAGAAGATTCATAACTTGACAAAACTGTGGCGATGCCTCTGCCTCTGACCCTTAAACCTAACCGCTAATCATGCTAATGGTGTGTTATTTTACGCAGCGTAAATAAACACGCTGAAAGCTTATAATGTGTACAGATAACATGCTAAAAGTGGCATGTTATCTGTACACAATTCATGATATCACGTTGAATAGGAATGCACCGATACCACTTTTTTCCAGACCAAGTACAAGTACAAGTACTTACATTTGAGTACTGATACGAGTACTTAATGATCCCATTCCAGTTCTTAGTTCCTTTTGTAAATGTGCTTTATTGTCGTTGTCACTAGTCTGACTGGAACAAAGTGCTGCTACTGACATTTAATGTGTTGGAATGAGCGTTTCGCAATTAATCCACTAGGGGGCGCCGCTCTTAATAAACCATACTGGACAAATACCACGAAGAAGAGTAAAGTTTTTGAGAAGAAGAAGAAGAAAGTCAGTAATAACAAACATGGAGACAACAGAGGCAACACTAATGTGATACTAATATTGCAGCGTTTTTGCTGGTAAGGTTTAAAAGCGAAGCTTCAGGAGGTAGAGAAAAGAAGTTTCACTTCCGCTGGTGGCGGTCCGCACCACTTCTTACCCCCATAGTAAGTAGGATGGAAACCAGCCCAGCCTTGGGTAGCTGTCATAAATATCATATCATAAATAAATATCATATATAATGTCAGTAGTTTTTCTCCAACTCACACAGTCGCTCTTTGAATAGACCCTCTACCTCCACGGTTCCCGGTGGTATTCTCCATCTGGGTACGCATCCGCAAGCACCTGGAAAATGGATGGAATGTACACAGAGGACGGACAGAACGCTCCGTCCGTATCTGTCTGTGTCTTTAAAGTTACTTGCAGTCAGCGTTACTTTTATCACCGTCATTTATTTTGAAAAATCTCCACAGTCTTCACACTCCCCACACATTATTCCACCACTGCATACCTGCTGCACTGAACTGTGAATGTCACACAGCCATAAGTGGTACCGGTGCATTTGTATCGGATATATTTTACGAGTACGAGTACAAATCTTTAATCCTAGCCTACAAAATTCTCAGTGGGTCTGCTCCTACCTACTTAGGTGCACTGATAAAAGCTTATGTTGCCCCACGACCACTTCGCTCATCTGGGAAACGTTGTCTGGTGGTCCCCAGACCTTGTACAAGACAATCCAGGCTCTTTTCATGGGTCGTTCCACCAACGTGGAACAACCCATGAAAAGTACTACCAAGTACCAAGTACTATGAGTACAGAGGCATCCCTGCCTATCTTCAAGAAGCTCCTGAAGACCCAGCTCTTCCAGGAGCACCTCCTGTCCTACCACTGGCAGACATTCCATTTTAAATATTTTAATAAAGTTCTTCCCAGGCTTATCACAGATTTTCCCAGGATTATCTCTGGACCTGCTGCGGTGGTCCTGCCTCTCTCCTGCCTTCATCATCATCACTCACCTATCCTCAACCACCTCCATGTGTCTCCCCCTACTCCCCCAGTCTCTATCTCTATCGCTCTCTCTTTTTCTCTTTCTTTACCCTCTCTCTTTAACCCCAACTGGTCAAGGCAGACGGCCATCCTCCAGGAGTCTGGGTCTGCTCCAGGTTTCTGCTGTTAAAGGGAAGTTTTTCCTCACCACTGTCACCAGTCACAAGTGTTTGCCCCCGGAGGATTCTGTTGGGTTTCTGTAAATTGGCTTAGAGTCTGGTTTTGACCAACTCTATATATAAAGTGTCATGAGATAACTTTTTTGTTGCGATCTGGCGCTATATAAATAAAATTTGATTGATTGAGTGATTTAATTGGTTTTCCCCTGTAAGTCGCTTTGGAAAAAAGTGCCTGCCAAATGCATAAACATAAACATAAACAAGCACAAGTACACACACTGAGTTTCGGACCGATGCCCGATACTGGTATCAGATTGGTGCATCCCTAACATTGAAACTGGCGTCACATACAACATAGAATTTCATGACATCAGTCTGCATGTTGTCTATTCCTCTCTTGTATTTTTTGAGTTGTAAAAAATCTACTCTGTGACATATATCTTTATCCAATTAAAGGTGTCTTTATTCAGGTGGGAGGTTACATACTTGATTGACAGCTGGGATTACCAATGGCTGATCAGATTCTGTCAGCGGTAACCTGGACGCAATTCTCCTTCTCTATTTTACATGGAAGCTTGAAAAATGTCTTCACTTTTCCAGAACAGCATGAAACAACATGATGTCATCCATATGTATATTCATATATTTAATTGAGACTGAGAGGAGAGAGCTGCAGAAGAAGGTGTGGATTTTCAATGTTGGACATTTTTCATCCTGATTTCAACTCCTGCGGCTTTAAGGACATATCACTGTTTGTCCTGTAAAGCTCAAGCAGGTCCATAAAAATGACATATACACCATTTATAAGGTTAAGTATTAAAACTACAATAAGCAGGTGAAACATAAGCTCTGCAGTTTCATTGTGTTTCATCAGTCTGTGGTGTACACTTAGCTTAGATATTCATTACATATTCATAGTCTCTCAAAATGCTTAGTGAGTCATTCAGCCAAGTGTCTTACAACAGATCCAATTATTTTTAAAACAAAAGGAATTTATTTAAATATATCAAAAGACTCACAAAACTGTCTGACACAAATCACTGAGATGAGCTTTTCTTAGTGTGGAAAGTCAGGAAAAAGTCATCAGTGGGAAAAATGAGTAGTTTGCGCTGACTAGTTATTAGCAATACTATAGGAATAAACATATGTCAAGTAATCATTAGTGAAGTGATTTTAACAATGCATGATGATTAACCCATAAAGACCCAAATATACACCAGTAACCAAAAGCATCTACTGAATTAAAAACTTTAGAGCCACTAATCCTATCAATCCAGGTAAATAATTGGTGTAAAATACAGTTTGTCATCTTTTCATGGTCATCAGATACGACCCATTTGGACGTTCAGAGGCTCTGTAGTTACCGTGGAAACACCGTCATCTTCTACAACATTGATTCACCAGTAAAATCCATGGACTTTGATAAATGACAGTGGATGGAAATACTTGGTTTATGTTCATTTAATGATATATTTTACTGAAAAAGTTAATTTTCTCAAGTTTTCTCTATTTTTTGGTATGATAACCCTCAAATGTAATCTCAGCATGATGATTAAAGTACATGATGAGTAAAATAAATCTAGGAAAATACCTGATTTTCACAGAAGAAACTCCTACGTGGATAGGATATTATGATAAATGGTGACAAATTACTTAAGAAAGGTTAAATAGGGAGAAAAATGAATTTGGGAACGAACACAAACGTAGCTCTGTGTCTTTATGGGTTAAATGCTCCTGATTTGTGTTTTCACCTATGCTGGTCCATAATCAATATGGAGTATGAAGTTGTTGGTCAGCAGGCAGTGAGCTGCAGAGTCAAAACCCTAATAATCCCCTCACTGGAAACAACAATTTCCTAAAGGCTTTAAAACTATCCCATAGCTAAACTCCCGCACCATGATATTATCTGCACTTACTGCAACTGAGATGACAGGTCTTTGATTTTAATGTGAATGAGCTCTTCACTTGAGTCTTCAAACAGAACACAAAGCAATGGGGATTTGAGGGTGATAGAAATCCCATTGATCTTGCGCTTTCTTCTTAAATTATATTTAACCATTGGCTTGGCACCAAAAAAGATTGTGTTTATGGCCTTCTAAAATCCATCATTAATTTCTTACTACTAAATCCAAGCCAAACAGTGCCGTAAATCATGGTAATAGCAGATGAAACTGCATGATTTCACCATCAATGTTTCGTCAAACAGCGCTGTATTTACCCCAGCTCCCACAACAAGCTGTTGAGCCTTCAAGTCTTGGTACTACACTGCAAGTAGAAGGAGTAATTGTCAACAATAAATTGCATGAGCTCAAATGAGAACTTGCTCGGATGTGTTTGGAAACTAATTGGGAGACAGGAACAGCAAACAGATTTGGTGGAAAGAGTAAAAGTAATTTCAAACAACTCAGTTTAAATACTGTGGGACATGTCTACTCTGCATGTAGAGTGAAATTCATTATTGGATAATCTGGTCAAACAGATTTTTTTTTTTTTTTTTTGCTCAGACGGGGTATTTTTGAAATAATTCAACCCTTTCATGCATGAATTAAGAGTACCTTAATCAAGATTTTTTTTTTTTTTCCTGAGTGTTTTTATTCCTCTTTAGGCATGAAAAAAAAAACAATGCAATTGATTTTTTATGAATCTATTTTTCATGGAGTTACAAAAATGTCCACTCAGCTGGACACCATGCGTTTAGGCAAAAAAACATGCATTTACTGATATACTGTGTTAAAACTATGAAATAAAAACATTATTAATGCTGCTAATCTGATGTTTTCTCACATTTTAACATACCTAGATGGGGGTAATATGCAAAAAAAAAAAAAAAGTTTAAAAAAACAAACAAAACTAAACTGTTAATTACAGCCTAATAACAATTAGCAATTTTTTTTTTTTTTTACACTCAAACATGTTACTGCAGATCAGGTTTATCAAGAACAGCAAAGTTACAATAATGGTATGAATTCCAGTGTTTGAGATGATGCATAAGTGTCCACTGTGTTGGCTGACATGGAACTAAAACGACAAAATCCATGAATATACAAGAGAACAGCTGGAGAAGAACTGTCTACTGTAGTGACCACTATGCATGAAAGGGTTAAAGTCACAATAAAGAGAATTTTGAGAATAAGTTGTGTCTTTAATGTATGCATTTCTTACCTATGCATTCTCACACCCAGTGTAATTCACACATTTATCACATTTCTTCACCTACTGAGCTGCCATTTTGCTGGACAGAGGTCTACACAATGGTGCAGTTACATTTTTTTCCTGAATCTTAACACTTTTAAGTCTCAAATAAGGATGAGAAAAAGAGAAAATGCACAAATAAACACAGCATGAAATGAGTCACAAAACCATAAGTCCACAAGCTCTATGTTTCACTATCACTTCAGCCACAGCCTACTGAGGCTATTGTTACTTAATGATGTGCCCTGATCCATTATGTCTATTTTTAACATATAAGAACATACACTGTCTTCTCTGTGCATCGAAAATTGTCGCTGTAATGATGCTGAAAACAGACAGCAGGGGTCACGACCAAGCAGCAGTATGTTATGACAAGGGAGTGAGAGTACGCTTTTTTTTTTACCAAAGCAAAAATGCTACAAAACAGTAAGAATATGATGTTATCATTTTCTACATTTCAACAGTGATATGCAGCTTAATTGTCTGTATGTCCATCAGTGTGTTTTAGGTGCAAAAAGCTGCAACAAACAAACTGCAAAGTCATCTGAAACTAAAGGAGTACAAACATCTGAATGTAGATGTTTTATCTAATGCATTCACATATTTTAACCACTTCATTTGTTATTTTTTACTTGCCCTGTACTTCATTGGATGCTAGTGTACATGTCTATGTAGCTACACCCCTGTCTGTGACCTGGTTAAGTGTATCTTACCCAGGACTCCCCCGTAAAAGAGATTTTAACCAGTTTATTTAAAGGGACTGTGAAGACTTTCTATGTGATCTTGAAAAAGTCTCATTTTTACATATGGCTGATCATAGTTCACAATTTAAAATAAGATTATCAGCGCCAAAATAGGGTATTTCCAAATGCTATTTCTCAGCTTCACTGGTTGGGTCGAACGAGACTGGACTGCTTTATGGCAGACTTATGTCTCCATGACAACACCACGCTGATCGGCAAAGTTTAGCAGTGAGAAGTAAGCTGAACGAATGAGAAGTAAGATCTGTCCTTTTTCCTAAAGAAAGGGATTTCTTGGATTTATTTTGTTGTGATGGTGGACACTGGAACTGGAGCTGGACTGGCAGAAAGAAAAAGAAAACTAAATGGTAGAGTGATAGAGCACAGACTAAAACACCGGTAAACCTCAGCACTGAACCGATGGATAGAACTAAGGGAGTTAAAAGGAATGAAAACAGAGCTGGAGTTGTCCCTCTTCCTTCTCCACAGGTATAGAATGCCTCTGTTCTTTATACATATGCGTTGGAATATTATATTTGACTATAGTGGCTGTTGGTAGCTCAGTCAAACACTTATGCCACGTTTCCACTACGTGGAACCATCTCGACTCGGCTCAGCTCGACTTGACTCAGGTACCAGGTCCTATTCCTGGAGACCGTTTCCATTACAGGATACTACTGAGTTTACAGTACCTGGACGTCATAGCGATGCGTCGCGTTACTTCCATGTTCAGAGAGTTGCTGATAAACTCGCTTGTTGCGTGTTGTCTCATCAAGCTCATGCTGAATTTTTTCGTCTGAACCTCCTCGACAAACCATAGTGTAGTTTTACGGGCTGTCATCATGTCGATTAACCTACTGCTATATTTACAATCAACTTCCGCGTCTGTTTTTTGTAAAACAGCGAGTCACAGAGAGGACTCTACCAATCAGTGGTCTCCAGTGTTTACACATCACATTTTAATATCTGGTCCCCAGTCCTGGAACCTCTGCGGAGGTGATACCAAAAAACTAGTACCGGGTACCAGATTCCAGGTCCTTTTCCATAATGGAAACGCAAAAAGGCCGAGTCGAGTCGATACCATGTAGTGGAAACGCGGCATTTGTAAAGGCTTCTGTGTTAGCAACACGGCTAGCTCTTTGGCGTTGGTAATCTGTTTTATTTGGAGCATTGTTTCAGTCCCAAACTAAGGGCTTCGTAAGGTGAGACTGAAATGGTTCTGTATGGAGTTGAATGTTCATGCTGGGGCCTGGATACTAAACTGTCCTTCATGAACAAGACAATTCTAAAAGTAGAATACTGTGAATGCAGAAGGATGAAGCAGCTAGTGCTGAAATGCTAATGGGTCAAAACACAGTAATGTCCTGTCAGAGAGTGAACTTTAATTGATTGACATTCTAACATTTATTTCAATATAAAGTAGCTCCTTGTTTTGGATAATCCCTTATGGTCCATCTAAAGCAAAAATGAACTTAAAAGTAAAAATGCGGGTCATTTAGCATCACTAATCTGCCAAATTGTCTCTAAAATGTCCCATCAGAGAGATTTCGAATAGGCCTACCGTGTTTTGACCCTGATGCAGAATGATGAAGATGCTGAATGACTGAAGACGTTTCTGAAAATGCTTGAATACTTTGTGGAAAAACTAGAGCAAATGTACATTATTGAGACACTTTATCGAACACCGATCTGTGAATAATGCTAAACTGATAGTCTGCTCACCTTCTGGATACTAAATTACACTACAAACAGACTTTACTGAATTTGCTTGTTGTCTTTTTTGAAACAATAGTGCTAACACAATACATTACCTCGTCACTTAGCACTCTGCTAAGTTGTTGTCTTGAAAAAACAAATGCAGAGTTGTAAAGAAGATCCTCTCGTCATTCATTAGCTTTAAAACAAATGCACGCCTTGGCCAGAGTTATGCCCTTACAAACAGTAGTTGCTAGTGCTCATGGGAAGCAGAGTCTGTCTTGGAAAAACACCACTGATTCTGGCCAAAGGTGTCGCTCCCATCCACTTAAAACCGATAGCCCTCACAGTACCTTTAACCAGTATTATATCTGGTTAATTCTGCTCTTACTGATATTTAACCAGCAAAAATATATATTTCCTGTCTCAAAATAGACATTGTAATATGTGCAGTCAGTACCACAGTGTCTGTCTTCATGTAAAGATGTTGATAACATGGATATACTGCATATGTAGAAAAAAAAACGTTGAAAGCTCAAAACCCTCCTTCAGCCTTCTGCATTTATTGGCCGACAGGAGTAATGCTGCACTCCAAATACTGTTGGGCCAAATTAATGAAATTATGATAACAGTAATGTATAAAAAAGCCGCTGACATAAATTTGGTCATCTGCCTGTGTCTGCAAGAATCCACATGGACCATCTGCGTACACCTCAAAGTATGCACGGTCCAATATGCGCAGACATGTTCACTGTTCAGACACCCACTGTACTTTTTCTGACAAAGGGGTAAATTATGGGTCTCAGTTAATTCATGTGTGAGCGTATCCAGTGTAAACAAATGCAAATGTGTTGCTATTAGAGCTGATCCTTACAAATGTACCGTAACACACAGGGAAGATGATGAAATTTGCATCCTGCAGACCATTATGACAGACTCACACATTATGGAAAAGCTATATATTATTCTAGTGAAGCCCCAGGGAAAATTACTTTAAAACAGAGTTGGCAATAAATGAGAACAGCCACGATTACATGTATTTGCTTTTACCTGGATTTTTGTCTTTTACAAAGGTTATGAAACTTTAAGGTTTTAGACAAGTGTATTTTTTAACAGAGTATGTGGATATATTTGGGTGAATGTGCTTGTACGTGTGCACATTCGATGACAGATGTGTTAAATGAAGGGCAGTGAGTGAATCAAATCTGATGCACTCAGTCTGCAGATTTCCCAGTTTGGGAGAGGATTAGAAACTGGAGAGCTGCACACAAATCTTTCTTTCTCTGTCTAATTGGCATGTCATAATTGCTCCACTCCACAAAGCCCAGTGAAGTCTGGACACTGAAATGTATAAAAGTAGGTGTCTTTGCACCCCAGGCTCTCTGGTCTGCAATTTTGGTGAGGAAATGTGGTGTTTGAGGCCTGCAATTTGATAATTTGGGTTGTCCAAAAGTCTCAGATTAGGGCTAAAATTGTAGAAAATTAATGCCTATCAGCATCTAGTTAGTCACTTTTCCTTTTTCCTTCAAGTAGTAACATTATGTGCTGTACATGCAGGAAGATCTAAGGATAATCTGCTTCAACAAACAAGCACCTAGAGCATACATCTAAAGGCAGAAAAGAGAAAAGGGGTATATAACTGTAAAGGATGCAACAAAACTTTCCAAGGAGTTTATGCTAGTTTCACATAAGTCATATTTGAGCTTGGTCTCAAGTGCTGCTTCATGAACATGATGAAATGGCCTTTTAAAGTACTCTCAGAGGAGCCGACACTTCAAGGGCTTCTTAGAACCCGTACCACTGCCTTGTGTCACCCTGGGAGAGGGAGAGAAAAGAGGGCCAAAGAGAAATAGAAAGAGAACGCAAGAGACAGCAAGCAAGAGGGAGAACACTGTAAAACCAAAATGCAAAAGAGTCATAGGAGCTTAGATGAGCGCAGAAACCCTCACAGAGAAGAAAAAAAACTAAAAATGAAAGAGCGCAGAGACCGAAAAAACTTTACTCTGAGCTGATCCTCAGATCAGATGAGATAAGAGCACAGTAAGTTCACTCTCTGCTTGCAGCTGAGATCAGGCATTTCTTTTTCCAACTTACTGAATGTAGGACTAAAAGGAGGACCAGAGGAAGAAGAAGGCAAGAGCAGCATGAGCGTGCCCACTAGCTTTTAGTCAGGAAGCCTAATGAGTTCCTGTGGGATGGGGGCTGACTGTCAATCATCCTCATTCTTTTCCAACAGTATGCTATGTCGTCCTGTACGCGCAGAACCAAGGGGCATGAAATAATTAGGGATGGCCAAGCAGCCACAGTATGACTGGCGTGTTTGGCAGAGGCAGGAAGTCACAGCGTGTCTCCCCCTATATGCACGGGGACACTTAAATTTATTGGATTACAGTGTTGCGAGACACCGTACCCGCCTTCACGACCACGCTAAAATGTGACAATGAGGTAATAGTGTTACAGCATATTGCGTAATGTCGCCATATTCCTGACTTATTGTGAGGGGGATGAAAGAAAAAAAAAATGGTGAGCCATGGATCCAGCGTAAGATGAAAGGGAGCCCCTGCTGATGGGGTAGCGTCTTAAGAACGGATAGTAAAGAATGACATGGAAAAGAGGGAGGAATGGATGAAATGGAGAAACATTACAGGCCTATTGTTCAGGTGGTTAAAATAGTAGAGGTGGTGGAAGGGTGATGCACAGAGGGCTTCAGACCTGCAATAAAAGCATATAGAGCCAGGGCATAAAGAGTGTGCAGCCAATTAACATTTCTGTGCCATCCGTATCTTTTTTTTGGTGATCAATGCAAACAAGACACACATTGCACTGAAAAGAAGCGTGGGCTGTAAGAGGGGGGAGCCAAAGCAAATGAGCTATCCCTGAAACAAAGCAAGAGGAGGATTTAATAACATCTGCATGTGAATAGATCCTGCCTAACATAGGTAGAGTGGCAGTAAGAGCTTCATGTACTTGGCTGATGAACAATGTCAAAGACGGGGGTGATTTGGGGAGAGGCAGCTTTGAGAGTCACATGATGATGACTGAATTTAACTGGAAGTAGCAAATCTAAAGAGGAATTAGAATGTCTTGTAAACACCACACCATAATTCAACAAAATGTAAGAAAACATTCACTTTATTGTATGATAAAGCTCACATCAGTGTAATTATGTAATTATGTAATTATGCGCCAACCATTGATAAAACTGTAAGAACAGCCACCAAAGCTCTGAAAAAACAAACAAACAAACAAAAAAATTTGACCAAAAGTGATTTAAAAATGTTTTGTTGCTTTACTCTATTAAATTTCATTTGGGTGCGTCTATTAAACTGGGTTCGTTTTGGTATCTGGCACTTTTCCAGCTTTTTTAGACTCGACAATAAAAGAGAAATTTAGACATACATGTATATCCCCCCCAGAATGTACCTAATGATGACCTCAGATAAATGCAAAAAAAAAAATTATACTCTTGTTCTGAGCCATCCCAGAATTTATGAATTTTAAATAAAAATATCGCAGCGAAAAATAGGACCAAAATTGGGACATGAAAGACACTGTGCTAAATTTGTCGATCCTAATGGTTTTTCTAATCCAGACATACAGGTTTTTCATGAATTGGCAGTCTCACTCCAGGTTTTATGTGTAACCCATCGTGTCCACTTGTGTTACATACAGAACCTGCTCATTTTAACACATAAATCTAGAGTGATTTTGCAACAGCGGTCATTTTTGTGAAACACTTTGCCTTGTATAATTAGTTTGACTCCCAAAATGTACCTGTGAAAGAATAAAAAGATATTCAAAAAAATAGTGCCGCATAATTTTTGTGTCCTTTTTACCATGTTATATGCGGATTTTTGTATAAAAATAATCTAAAAAATGTGTTGTATCTGAAAAATAGTTTCTCTTTAATTTCAGTAAATATTTATTTCTAAAATAGACCCAAAGCACTTCCAAATTTGTTTCATAACATTAGTCTACATCTGGTTTGAATTTTTAGCCCCTCTGTCATGTTTTTAGGGACCAGTTTCAGAGAAGCACCCATTTCGCTATTAATATTTGTACTTGCACATCAGGCAAGCTGACTCCATTTCTAATTTTAAATCTGCCCTTAAATCATTTTTTTTGTCTTTGGCTTTTAACTCTGTGTGAGGGGTTGGCTTTGATTGTTTTAATGTATAATTCATTTTATTGTTTTTATTAATTCTTTTATGTGTTTTATTTGTTTTTTTATGTCTTTGTACAGCACTTTGGCAACTGTGTAGTTTTTAAAGTGCTTTATAAATAAAGCTGACTTTACTTAGCTTTGTAAAAGCTGCTTGTTTTTATTTTTTTTGTTATACACTGGTCTTGTAGCTGTTGGACATAGAGTGCTGATGCAAGGTATAAAATTGTAATAAATAACTAAAAAGTATTTTTTCAAATCTTTTGTTGAATCCATTTACACACACATGCACATATATACCGCATATCTATCTATCTATCTATCTATCTATCTATCTATCTATCTATCTATATATATCTATATATATATATATATATATATATATATATATATATATATATATATATATATATATATATATATATATCCTCCTGAGACTCAGCAATGCATTTTTGTCCTCTGTAGGGGACAGGAGTTTCACAGCTTTACTTTGGGAAAAAAAAAAAAAAAAAAAAAAAAAAAAAGAAAGAAAATGTTGTTCACTGCAAATGACATTCCATTAAAAAAAATAAAAATGTTGCATCATGCTGTTTCCAATCAAGGCAATTATTTAATGCCAAAACCCAAAACCTTACTTCCCTTTGTCTCATCAGGATATATATACCATACATACATACATACATACATACATACATACATACATACATACATACATACATACATACATCCCATGCCTCACTAAAGGCTTAAAAACTGAACCCTAAACTCTTGCCACCACTTTGTATATAATACTGGATTGCATTATGTGATATGTAGTCTTAGTGCCAGATTGGTGTTGTAAAAGAGATTTTGCTTGTAGGAGTTATTATTATATTTCATCAAGTTATTACTGTATAATAGTCCTAGGTTTGCACTAGCCTATCGCCCCATCACCATTTGTGATGCATTTTCCTGGTTGGTGAAGTTGTTTTCAACCCGTGTAGCCACAGTGGCGAAGGTATTTTACCACTTATGGCAGTGTGACATTCACAGTTAAGTGCAGCAGGTACAATGTGAAGGAGTAATGTCAGCAGTGTGGAGATTTTCCAAAATAAATGACGGTGATAAAAATAATGCTGACTGCAAGTAGCGTTACTTGCAGTAAGACACAGACAGATACGGACGGAGCATTCTGTCCATCCTCTGCATACATTCCATCTGTTTTCCAGGGGCTGGCGGATGCGTAGCCAGACAGAGAATACCAGCGGGAGTACGGAGCGGTGCAGACCGCCACCAGCAGAAGTGAAAACGAAACATCTGGCTCATTTCTCTTTTCTCTACCTGCTGAAACTTCGCTTTTAAACCTTACCAGCGAAAACACTGCAATATTAGCATCACATTAGTGTTACCTCTGTCGTCTCCATGTTTGTTTTTACTGACTTTCTTCTTCTAAAAAAACTTTACTCTTTTTCGTGGTATTTGTCCAGTATGGTTAATTAAGAGCGGCGCCCCCTGGTGGATTAATTGGGAAATGCTCATTCCACTGGTAAATTTATTTTATTTATTTATTATTTGTTTTATTTTCATACTTTTAGATGGCAACTCCTTTACGTGTGTGGCCCAGTTACTTGCACTGGTGGTGGTTGTTTTCATTGACAGAGGAATACGCTTTAAGTAGAAAAAAAAAAGATGTTTACTGGTTCTACTTTGTGTTTCAGAGACAAATAAAGAGTTGAATAAGGAGTCACCTGTCCTCAAGCTCACAACCCTCTGATAGTGACAAAACACAGGGTTAAACACATACATGACTCGAAATTATTAAACTACATACTACTATAACTATATACTATAAGACAAACAATGGGTGTGGTCTATGCAGAGTTTTGTGTTTTTCTTACTAGTGAAGTTCCAAATCATCTCACTCAGTCGCTTATTCTGCATTTTTCTATCATTGTGATCCATCCAAAAGCTGAGGCTGAATGAGCAGCCAGTGAGCTACAAAGGTTAATAGATGGTTTTTTCATTAATTTAGCCCCCCTCGTGCACTGCTAACAATCCTGACTGTTCGCTAACCTGCTTTCCGTACCTCTCTGCAAGTCCTGACACAGAGTAAAACACCCATGGTCTAAGGTTAATGATGTGTCCATCTTTTAACAAAAACACTGCATTGTATCCCTCTTTGGTTTATGTAAAAAGCTGGCAGGGAAAAGCGGGAGCGTTTGTGCCAGGGGTGGTGGGATGAGCATCGGCTCTGGGGGCAGAGTGTGAGGGTGTAGAGAGCAGCCAAGGTTGACCTACGAGGTGGGGCAGGAGAATTGGCTCGGGATCTGAGGCGGTGGTGTGAGGACGCTGGGGAGCAGCTCTATCTGTGGGCGTCCAGCCAGCTGTGATCTACTGTGTTTCCCAGTCTGACAAGCCAGCAAAAAAAAAAAAAAAAAAAGTGGAGAGAAGAGAGTGTGGAGCTCCCAAAAAATGTTTTTAGCCTGGAATAATTGGTGAGAGAGTCAAACAGATTATATGTGAAAAAACAAACAAACAAACAAACAAAAAAAAGTTAATTAGCACATGGGATATGTTGCTAAAAGACTGCAAAACTGACTGAATTGATCTCCTTGAATGCTTTTAAATCCAAACTCAAAGTGCTAGAGACTAACTCAGTGACTTGCACTTGTTTTTCATAGTTTGACTTGTCTTGTAAATTGTTGTATGTTCTAACTGTGTGTCGTATTTCATGCTGCCTCTTGGCCAGGACTCCCTTGGAAAACAGGTTCTTAATCTCAATGGGATCGTTTTTTACTGGTAAAATAAAGGTTAAATAAAAAACTACAAAAGCACTCGGAGAGCGCAAACCTCTGCCAAGGCAGATCAGTCTGTCAGTCCCCCCACCCCCCAATCACCACCAAAATGTTATCATTTGTTCCTTGTGCCAGTATCAACAATTGCTAAAAAAAATTTCATCAAAATCCTTCCATAACTGTTTGAAGTTATCTGGCTAACAGACAGAGAAACAAACAAAAAAATCCCCACCCCCACCCCCCGATCATCACCAAAATGTAATCATTTGTTCCTTGAGCCAGTATCAACATTTCCTGAAAATTTCATCCAAATCTGTCCGTAACTTTTTGAGTTATCTTGCTAACAGACAAACAAACCCTGATGAAAACATAACCTCCGCCATTCCTTGGTGGAGGTAAAAATTTAGCTGAGGACAGAAAACAATCAGTTGAGTCATACAGCTCCTGAGGTTAGCTGGTAGACAGATTACAAACACACTTAAATTTGATTTCACCAAATGTGACCTTACCCTATAATATAGCAAAGGTCCAGTGGGTCAAACTCATCACAGGAAGTCAAATGTGATGATTTTTACACAGAAATCACTGTTTTTTTCTGCTTTGTCTAGTCACTTGTCTGAGTTCTCCTGTTTCTTCAGTTTGGAGTTTTTGTCATGGAAAGTTTTGCAATGTTCCAAAAAAAAAAAAAAGTAAATTCTACACTGCCCTTAACAATCATCTGGTTTGGAGCCAATAAACTGTGGGCTGTGCCATCAGTAGGTGGAGGGATAATCTGCATTACACATGGTTGTAACAAATAGAAGAAGTAGGGGTCAGAAATAGGAAGAAAAAACAGTTGTTGCCAAAAAAAAAAGCATGAAAAAAGAACAACAGCATGTCTTGTTTTGTGGGAATATCTGGGAAGATGCAGGAAACAGCTTCCAGGGATCCTCTATAACAAAGATCATGCATTACAAGCAGCGTCAGTGGTATAAAACACTTCCTGTCTCATTAGTAAGCAGAGATGAATGTGGATGCATTAAAGTAGATTAATGAAGGCCAGATAAAACATAAAACGATAATATTCTGTTATTTATTCGCAACTATCACTGTTTTATTTCAATCAGTGTTGTATTTTCCTTCTTGATGCCAAATTTCTTGAGCCCTTATCTGTCCAGTTGAATAATAACATTTTAATATAAGAATGGGTCTAATATTAGATTGGGTGTGAAGGAATCATTTGTAATCTGTGATCACGTTCACTTTTCATATTGGAATGAAAGGGAACGGATCTGTCACTAGTCTCCTATAGGACCTCAGCTTGTACAATCAAGCCAATGCGGAAGTACCTTAAAAGGAGTGATATTTTGTTTTTAAATGGAATTATGCATTTTAAAACATTTCCCTGTGGTCTACATGAACTGTAAATGCTATGCTTGGGTCTGAATTCTTCATTAACCCTTTCATGCGTAGTGGTCACTACAGTGGACAGTTATTCTACAGCTGTTCTCTTGCATATTCATGGGTTTTGTTGTTTTAGTTTCATATCAGCCAACACAGTGGACACTTATGCATCATCACATACATTGCAGTTCATACCACTACTGTAACTTTGTTGTTCTAGATAAACCTGTTCTGCAGTAACATGTTTAAGTGTAAATCAATTGCTAATTGTTATGATACTATAATTAACAGTTTTCTGAAACAAGAAGTTTTGCTTTGTTTTGTTTTGTTTTGTTTTTGCATATCCTCCTGAGACCCAGCAATGCATTGTGTCCTCTACAGGGGACAAAAGTTTGGCAGTTTAAATAAAATGCTGTCTATTGCAAAGGACATTCCATTAAAAAATCAGCAATAAATAAAAATTATTTTAAAAATGTATCTGAAAAAACTGTTGCATTATGCAGTTTCCAATCAAGACAATTTTTTAGTGTAAAAAAAGCTAAAATTATCAATTTCCTGGGTCTCAGAGGATATTATCTCCATGACATGAGTAATAACTAGTATTTGAGTTGGATAAAATGTGAAAAAACATCAGATTAGCGGCATTAAAAATGTTTTTATTTCAGTTTTCACACAGTATATCACTTTCTGATGATGAGTTTTAAATACATGTTTCTTTGCTTCAAAAATTAAACACATGGTGTCCAGCTGAGTGGACATTTTTGTAACTCCACGAAAAATAAGTTCATTAAAAAGAAAAAAAAAAATTAAATTGCACTGTTTTTTTAATGCCTAAAGAGGAATAAAAACACTCAAGAAAAAAAATATTGACTAAGGTTCTCATAATTCATGCATGAAAGGGTTAATTCAACTCCACAGGTCCATCTTCAACAATATTTCTGAGTAATGACACCAGAAAGATCGTTTTGAGCTCTGGCCCTTTAAATACAAATGAGCCACTTCACGCCCCACCCCCTCCAGGTTGTTGACCGCGCACTCTGTCTCGATCAGCCACCTGTTTTCATTAATACAACAAACAACTGAACATTTTATTTATTTAGTTAGTTAGTTAATTAGTTAGTTAGTTAGTTAGTTACAGGGCAGTGTATACTGGCATTAGTCATGAAGAATAAGATGCATGCTCCAGATTTAGCAGAGAAACTAATTTCTAGGGATGCACCGATACCGATACGAGTATCGGCATCGGCTCCAATACTCAGTGTGTGTACTCGTACTCGTAAAAGACATCCGATACAAATGCACCGATACCACTTATGGCCGTGTGACATTCACAGCTCAGTGCAGCAGGTACGAGGAGGAGGAATAATGTGTGGGGAGTGTGAAGAGTGTGGAGATTTTTCAAAATAAATGATGGTGATAAAAGTAATGCTGACTGTAAGTAACGTTAAAGACACAGACAGATACGGACGCAGCGTTCTATCCGTCCTCTGCGTACATTCTATCCGTTTACCAGGTGCTTGCGGATGCGTAAACAGAATGAGAATACCAGCGGGTGTATGGAGCGGTGCGGACCGCCGCCAACAGAAGTGAAACTGAAACTTATCACTCATTTCTCTTTTCTCTACCCGCTGAAGCTAAGCTTTTAAACCTTACCAGCGAAAACGCTGCAATATTAGTATCACATTAGTGTTACTTCTGTCGTTTCCATGTTTGTTATTACTGACTTTCTTCCTCTTCTTCTCAAAAAACTTTCCTCTTCTTCGTGGTATTTGTCCAGTATGGTTAATTAAGAGCGGCGCCCCCTGGTGGATTAATTGAGAAACGCTCATTCCAACACATTAAATGTCAGTAGCAGCACTTTTTTCCAGTCAGACTAATGACAACGACAAAAAAAGCACATTTACAAAAGGAACTAAGAACTGGAATGGGATTATTAAGTACTTGTATCGGTACTCAGTATCGGCAAGTACTGAAATGTAAGTACTCGTACTCGGTCTGGAAAAAAGTGGTATTGGTGCATCCCCACTAATTTCCATCTCTTATCCTGGACATACGACTAAAGACAGCCATATACTGTGCGATTTTAGAGACGATTTCTCACTCGTGCGACTATTTCTGGGATCGGGCCAGATGTGCCTCTAATCGTGTGTCGTGCGTCGTGCAGTGTACATGGGGTAAGGAGAAGCAATTAACAACTCACAAACACGTCACGACCAGCAATCGTGTGTTCGCAAGGAAAACGGAGCTGTTTGAAATCCTGCTCGCTCCTCGTGAGGGTATCGCACTGTCAAAGCAGTGCCACGAGCCGATGTGCCTCAAATTCTCACACTGTGCATGCGCAAATACAATAATAGCCAGCTTCTGTGAGCTAATTCTAAACTTAAAGCAGCTGGCTATTGGCCTAGTGCAATTTAGCTTTTGCAGCTTACCTCTAGTTCCCGCTGTAGGATTGACAGCCCATACTGTCCAGGTCTGGACAACCAATTCCTACACCAAACACATTGTCGTCTTTTCTTCTTTTTTGATTCCCCGCAGATAATGACACATATTGCCAAAGCAGCTCGTTGGTTTTTGTTTAGCCCTACCATTTCGTGACTCATGTCAATACACAATCGTCTATGCACTTCCAGATTCTAGGGATGCACTGATACCACTTTTTTCAGACCGAGTACGAGTACTTACATTTCAGTACTTGCCGATACCGATACCGAGTACCGATACGAGTACTTAATAATCCCATTCCAGTTCTTAGTTCCTTTTGTAAATGTGCTTTATTGTTGTTATCATTAGTCTGACTGGAACAAAGTGCTGCTACTGGCATTTAATGTGTTGGAATGAGCATTTCTCAATTAATCCACCAGGGGGCGCTACTCTTAATTAACCATACTGGACAAATACCATGAAGAAGAGTAAACTTTTTTGAGAAGAAGAAGAAGAAGAAAGTCAGTAATAACAAACATGGAGACGACAGAGGTAACACTAATGTGATACTAATATTGCAGCGTTTTCACTGGTAAGGTTTAAAAGCTTAGCTTCAGCAGGTAGAGAAAAGAGAAATGAGTGATAAGTTTCGTTTTCACTTCCGCTGGCGGTGGTCCGCTGGTATTCTCATTCTGGGTACGCATCTGCGAGCACCTGGTAAACGGACGGAATGTACGCAGAGGACGGACAGAACGCTGCGTCCGTATCTGTCTGTGTCTTTAACGTTACTTGCAGTCAGCGTTACTTTTATCACCGTCATTTATTTTGAAAAATCTCCACACTCTTCACACTCCACACACATTATTCCACCGCCGTGTACCTGCTGCACTGAACTGTGAATGTCAAACAGCCGAAAGTGGTATTGGTGCATTTATATCGGATATCTTTTACGAGTACGAGTACACACACTGAGTATCGGAGCCGATGCTGATACTCATATCGGTATCGGTGCATCCCTACCAGATTCCTTGGTATTTTAACGTTGTATTTCTGGATATAACACTGGAACGTGTCATGTATCCTCTGGTGTATGGTCCTACAGTGTGAGCAGTCAGGTCGCATACGAGCATCGGTCCGTACAGTGTGAGAACATGAATCGTGAGCCTGACTTTACGATTGATTCGCACAGTTTGAGATGGAGCTGCGTGCAACGATCGAAATAATCGCACAGTGTATGGCCACCTTAACATAACAAACATCACTTAGATTACAAAGTCATAATATAAAGAAAACCATTAAACATGACAGATATAGGAAAGTCTGCTCAGACTAAACGGCTTCAGCCAAATACATAAAACGGGGCTTACATTATAAAACTACTCTAATCTTTCCGAGAGCAAGAACAAGATATAAAAGATAGAACAAGAAGGAGAGAAGAAGAGAGAGAAAAAACAGAGACAGCAAAGATGAAATAAATAAATAAATAGATAAATAGGCTAATTTTAGGTAATCGGCTTGAAGTTTGGACATATTTTCAGTTTTTACTACAACCGCTGCTGCTGATAAACAATTATGGCGTACTATGAGAAACGTTCATCGGAAATCTTGACCTTATATGTGCAAATGTAGTGACGTAACCAGCTATAAAACATAACAATTTACGCAGGAATTAAAACAGTTTGTAGAAATCCACTTGATTTTTGCCAGAATGAATATAAAGATAGCTTTACAGCACCTGGAGGGTTCAAATTCAAACTTTTTGAACTATTAGGGTCCTCAAATACACAAATAAATGAACCAAAGACTAATAAAAGTGGGGTTTAGCAAAATATGACCCTTTTAAAGATGTTATTCAACTTATTTCATATTCTGGGACTTGTTCCTGTTTCATTTGTCTTATTTTGGCTCTTTACTAACTGATCTAAGGGTCTATCTTTAAAGTTTAAAGTCATCATTACTTAGATCTCAGGTCAAATAGAAGGTTTTTATGTCTATTGTGTCAGGCTTTGATTGACAGGTTTACATGACAGCTCGTCCACCTACCATGTCGGATTTATTAATAGAACCGTTTGAATAGAATGTTTTTTTTTCCTGACAAACAGCTCCACTGTAGTTACTGACAAGACAGTGAAATGACTTTACTCAGTGCATGATGAAGTTTTCCGTTTCAGGTCAGTGGGCTAGCACTTGCTTTTCTTGGGAAACCTGTTGTCTATCTGCCGAGCTAATCGCTACACGCACACAAGCAGGGGCAGAATAATATGAGTTAGAATAAAACGGCATTAACGTGAGATAAAAAAAAATTGTAAGCATTATTTAATGAATGCGTTAACGCGGTAATAACGCGTTAACTTGCCCAGCCCTAGTTATTTGTATATTTGGATACATATTTGGTATTAATTTATTCTTGCACTCAATGGACTGAAAACTAGCTAACACTAGAGCAGCTGCTGATTATGCAGAACATTTGCAGATAAATAATACCAGAGTAATACCTTGGTTCAATAAACAATTTGCATAAACGCCGCATCCATGGGGGCCGCCATTGTTGTTTTACATGCTACGTGACGTCAGAGCTCTGAACTGGGAGTACATCGATCTAGTACAAGTTTGCGGGTGGGAAGTCACGGGTTTGAGTGCCATTCCAGTGCATTTTCACCGGTAGAAGGTTGGAAAAGCACGAGTTACGGGTTGCCTGGAATGCAGCATAAGTACTGCTGGCTCCTGATTGGTTAGTTCTGTCAGGTGAGGATATGTGTCAGGAAGTGTCGTGGCGGTAGCTCCCATGTGTGAAACGTAAAGCACTGTTCAAGAAGAAATCCGTCTCTATCCCGCTCTCTCATTTTATAAAGAGTGAACCATTAACCACCAATGAACCCTTACGTTGAACTTGTTTGAATATGGGCAAGGTTGCATAGCACTTCAGGCTTTCAATAAATTCACGAGCAATCTTAGCCCTTCTTGCATTTTTCCTCATGCCACATGTGAGAGAAAGATTACAAATGGTCTGCCAGTTAATCTCATATGAGTGAGCGGGCCACTGGTTCAGTGACCAGTGACAGTGAATGTATAGAGCTGAAGATTTGGGGTGTGTATTGGCAAGAATCTCGCAATACGATACAAATTACAATACTAGGATCACAATACGATATATTATGATACTGTTAAAAAGGCAATTTTTTGTTTCTTTCTTTTTTAAAAATGATAATTTAAGAATTGAATTACACCAGAAATATGCACAAATACTAAACACATTTTTATCTGATCACAACAGGATGTAATGTTATATCACAAAATGCTAAATAATGTTTTACAGACATTACAGTTTAAGATCCTGCTCAAATGTTCATGTTCTATTAGTTCATAACTAACATCATAACATTATTTTTGTGCAATCCCAACAAAGGAACCAACATTTGCCTCTCTCAGACAGTAAAAAGTGCTTTTAGGATGCTTTAAATAACCACTATTTAATAAAATAGTGTCAAATAACAATAAATAAGATATAAACAATACAGAAAAACAAAAATGAACCTCCGCCATATCTGCATTTGAATAAAAACCTATAAGTATAGATACTGTACTTTTTAATATCGATTCAGTATTGTGAAATGAAACGGCGATATGTTGCAGAACCGACATTTTCTAACATCCCTACTGCAGATTATGCAGAGCTATTGCAAGCCTTACTACCCTACGAGAGTGCTTTGAAATGTTTGACAAATTACTGGAAACAAGAGCCATCAAAACTAAACATCAGCAGAAGCAATCAATACTGTGAGCGAGCATTTAAGGTCATGCAAGAACTACACACCGCATGCAAGAACACAGCCAACCTGTCATTGCATTTCAATCTCTCTGATGACTCGCCGCAACTTGACTATTGACTAATTTGACTTTATATGACTTACTTTGTTTTTATTATTCTGGAAAGCAGAATACAGTTATTTTAACAATTATAGATTAAATGTTTTGGATCTTTTTCCCTATTTTGTTTATTATTCAAACAGGGTTCTAGTTTTTGGAATCCACCCAAATGCAAATGAGTGGTTAGTCATGGGTGAGCTTTTTTGATGAAATACACAAAAAACATTGATTTTCATTATTTTCCAGCGGAGCCTCATCAGAATATGATACAGGACTATGGAGCAGCAACAAAGTTGTATCCCTAATTGGTCCCACCGTCCACTAATCATACTAGTCTATGATTTAAATTGACTGCATTGCTTTTCCTTGCTATCGTAGCAGTACTTTTCTCTGCAGTTCTGCCAGAATGAACAATATTGAATGCAAAGTGTAATTCTCCACGTCACAGTACGCCCAGACTCCCTCAGGTCAACACATAAGACTATCTTATACACTTTGTCTCCGTCACCCAAAGGCACAGCTCTTAAATGCTGTTAAAAAAAACTGCAGCTCACATTATCTCTTCCCCTCAACCACCAACTCGCCTCTATTTTTTCGCTTTTCTTCATTTTTTCTGCCTTTCCAATTCCCCCTCTTGGCTCCTTCCCCTTCTCTCCTCCCGTCATTTCGCCCATTTCTCCATTTCTCTCCCCTTTCTCCTCGGCCTCTGCTGTCCCCAGGGGGTATGAGGCTGGCTGGGAGAGTCACTGTATGCGCCGCTGTCATGGCCTGAGCTCCCCAGTCGAGGAGCCTTTGATGGTGTTGGGGATTATTCATCCTGTTCGTTGGGCCGTGGACCACTGTCAAACAGCAGGAGAATCATCACATACATTCAGACGTACACATACAACCAATAAACCCACTGACATTTTGAAGAAAGCACCACATTTTGATACTGTAAAGTTACATCATGACGTATACATCAAGATGGTGCAATCTAGTTGATATAAAATGCAAGCAAGGGTTAGACCGGGATGTCACTATTTATTTTTCTTCATCTGTGAGAGAGATTATCCACTGTATTCTCACAGTACCGATCACCAAAAGTGTGCAGTTAAATGATGGACATGTTATTACTAACAGGACGAGGATAAAGAGAAGTTATTTGAACAACTGTGTAAGCACTCCTTATAATAAATGACAAGTTCCATTACATGCAATAAATATCCAACATATGTTCGACGTCCCTAAATGTGGGTCATGCCTGTACTCATTGCAGTGACTTCCTTCATTTTTTTCAGGCATGATGATGTTGACATGACTATACCAGTTTCTCCAACTTTCTGAAAACTGCTCAGTCTACAACTTTACCTTGCATTTGCTTTTTTTGTGTGTGAATGTTAAATTGAGGTCAGTTTAAGGGCATTTTCAGACCAGGTATCCAGATCTGTGTTGTACCTGGATATGCTCACACGTTTCCCGCAGATGTTGCGTTCACAAGCACGAGAATGAGTGGGTGTTACAGGGCCGAAACAGTAGGTGGTGGTGTGGAAGGAATTCTATAGCTATCCAACAAACGCGGAAGTGACAAACCTTTACATCATCAACCAAGCGACTTCTGTTCACAGGCAATACTTTGCTATCTGTTAGGGTGTTTGAGGCAACGAGAAAAAGAGCGACCTTCGTTGTCCCTGATATATCACTGAGTGTTTCGGTCGATAAGGTGAGCAAGTGTCGTGCGGATCCGTGGCTTTTTCAGGAGACAACATCTATGAACTTGTGGTGATTGGGTCATTTCTGTTGTCGGAGTGGTGATTAGGTCATGTGCGTTCTTGGGTACGGATTGCTTTCACACGGCAATGTTCTGTGCTGGAATCCATGCAGTCCATACCCAGGACTGCCTTCTCAGCTGGACTCGGGTACAGTATTGGAATGTTTGCATTCACATTGATAAAATTAAGTGGATCCAACGTACTCAGATACCCAGCGTAAAAACACCCTAATAAGTTAAACACACTTGTACAGCTTGAGATTCTTATATATAAAACATTTACAGGGTGGAGGTTTACAGAATAATTGGTTTTAAAGTCGAGTACTTTTTTTTTTTTCTCCAAACTGAACTGTGTTGTCGTCAAGCTTATAGAAGATTCCCCCAAGACCTTTGTCCAGGGTAGACGAGGTAATGCAAAGTGTATGCTATGTCAGCTTTTACCCATTTGAAGATGTGATAAAATAAATAAATGCTTAAATTAAAAAAAATAATCACTATACTATACTCTATACCAGTGGTCCCCAACCTTTTTTGTACTAAGGACCGGTGTCATGCATGAAAATTTCCTGCAGACCAGGCAGAGGTGCGGGGGTTCCAATAACAAAAACCTTTGTCAGTTCAGAGCATGTGATCTGAAACACTTACACTGTACATCAGACAATTCCTATGATTCTACAGTATAATATCAACTCACCCTAATGCAGAATCAGTCGGAACCCTGGACTTGTTTCCCTGCAGCTAGATGGTCCCACATGGGGCTGATGGGAGGCATACAGTCCAATTGTGTTCCGTATATCCAGTCTACTCTGGATTCCACTGGAAACAGAAGAAGGACTTTCAGGGCTTTTGTGGCGATATCCACATATTCTGCTTTGACTTTAATCCAGAATGCACAGAGGTTGGAAGCTGTCTCAAACATGGATTGATATGCCGGAGCATTTTTGAGGCGCTCATGTGTCACCTGTTGTGATGAACCTGTAACTGAGGCAGGAATCCTGATATTTCCTTATAAATGCATCTTTCTGTTTGCAGGCAGTCTGTGACCCTTCTTCTGCAGCCTCATCATTTCCACGTTTCTTCCCGAAAAAATTCTCCAGTCAATTTTGTTTTTGGCTCATTTCTTTAGCTTGTGTTACTGCTGATTCAAGAGTGGTTGAGGCGAGGGCGGAAACGGTCACTTTTCACAATAAAATCTCCACAAGACTAATGGAAAAATTGCTTTAATATTAACCACAATTTTTTTTCTTTGCGACCCGGTACCAAATGATCCACAGACCGGGGACCACTGCTCTGTACTAATACTATTATTCAGAAAATAAAGTAGTTGTGCTAACTGAACTACATGACTTTTAACTCAGCAGAGATCCTTTCATTGAACAATTACTGCAGGGTTTAAGATGTTTCATCTGCAACCAGTTCATCAACCCTTTAACTGATGCAGTTACTACTAATTTCTTAAACAACCATCAGTTTGATAGAGAGAGGAAAGATTAGACTGTGTTTCAATGGAAAAAAGTCATGTGATCTGATGAGTCCAGTTTGACCCTGTTCCAGAGTGATGGATGCATTAGGGTGAGAAGAGAGACAAATAAAGCAATTACCCATCATGCCTAGTGCCTACAGTACAAGCCTGTGGCGGCAGTGATATGATCTGGGGTTTGTTTAGTTGGTCAGGTCTGGGTTCAACATTTTGTCCATAAAATTATTTCAGCTGAACCTGAATATTCTGAATGACCACGTCTGAACATCAGTGGAATTTTTTTTTGTCCCTGATGACATAGATGTGTTCTAAGACGATAAAATATTGTATTTTGTATTTTTCAATGGAACAATCAGATGTTCTTACCTCAACGTTGTGTAAAAACAATGATCATCCAGCTATACATGTGTGTGTCAAGAATTAAAACATTGAGATAGTATAGTAGTAATAGGATAATACAGACTAGTAACACAGAGCACAGGTTTAGACTCCAGGTTCATGTCATCTGACTGATGTGAGCTGCTCTTACATTGAACTGCTTCCCACGTATCGGCTGCTGGTCAAAGATGAGTCGTCGTGAATGTGTGTGGGGTGTCGTACGGTTGCTGGAGACCGGAGTGGAGTTCTCACCCAAACTCCTATATGCCAATCTTGAGGGCTGGCTTTTGTTCTTTTCTTTCAGGGTCTCTGGAGGAATTTGGGAGCATCTCCTTAATGATCCTGAATTGTGCAGCAGTGGCACTCTGTGGGTTGGTGGTGTGTAGGCGATGGGAGATGGAGCAGCAGAGCTCCACAGCACCTCATTAGGCCCAGGACTCCCGAGCTGGAGCCACATTAAAGAGCAGCCAGGCCTTTCAACATGTGCCGGCTGGTCTCCTTTCCGCTTTCCCCACTGCTGGAGCCGTCTCACACATTTTGGATGCATTCACACATACACAAAATGTAAGGGGGAGAAGAAATGATTTAATGCCACACGAGTTACATTGGGACAAGCAAAATCATAGACCACAAGCGAAGTGAACATAGCCATCATGACATCACCTGCTGGTTTGTAGACTGCTGTTACCATTTTTTTGGACACAGAAGTGACCATCTGTAAATGTGTGGGTGAATGAGGGGTTGAATTTTCTTCTACACTCTTAAATAATAGAGTTGTGTTAAAGCCACCAAGTGAATTCAGCTATTTGAGGAATATTAACATTTATCTTCACAACACAATCAGTGTTTGATGACAGATATATCAACTTTTGACAGAGCGTATCATGCAATAAGATATAATGCTAACATTAGCCAATGCAGCTAAAAGGACAGGTGTTGTAATAAAATATCAGTGATGGTGACATGAGGATAACATAACTACCATTAACTACAACCAATCAATGGATGGATGGATGGATGGATGGATGGATAGATGAACGGATGGATGGATGGTGGAAGTTTCAGAGGAGGCAAGCAAGCTGTCAATCAAACTTCACATGGGAACCCACACCTATCCCCTTGTCGCTCTAAGTAGCCACAGCCTTACATTTGCATAATTTTACACCTTAATACAGTTTCAATGGGTGAGCACTCCCTGTACAGATGTCATGAATGAAGAAATAAGCCAGACACTGAAAGTGTTCTTTGTGTCAGGCTTTAAAAATGTTCATTGTTTATTTCTGAACTGAAAAAAGTGACATCAGGAATACAATAATGGCAGTGATCCTCCTTCTATCCTGATTTTCAGTGCAGACGTTCCCTTGCGTGTGCCAGCCAGGCAGGGATCACAATAATCCACTAAAGCCCTCCACCTCTTCACACACTTAACAGAAGTGGAGGGAGCTCCTCCTCCCTCTGTGAAGTTTGGCTTCGGAGGCTTCACGAGGTCAGCCCCGCTGTTATCGTTGTCATATTGATGAAACACTCATCTAGCAATTGGTTCGCAGCCCGCCCATATTTCGGCTGACAGCCCGGCTCGCCTCTAAGAGGGTAGAGATTAAGCTACTCCCTCTGCAAGCGCACAGAAAGAGTAAAAGCATGTTTGCTGAGGATTGGTATTCAAATTGCTGTGGGAATTTTAGCATGCATATGTTTGCTATCTGTGTTTACGATTTATATGGGTTTTTGCTGTAAACAAGCAACCGTGAGAGAGCTGTTTGGATGATATGATAAAACGCACATCTCTTTTAAGTAGTGGAATCAATATCCCGCATAATCATAAACATGAGGGCATTAGGGAGTGATGTTCTTCTCTGGTTGGAAGGACATAGAGTATGTCATATTAATGCAGTTTAATTCAATTAGCTCTTTTGCAGGGCGTGCCCTGGAAGCCCAGAGGGATATTTTGTTGATGGTATGCAGCAAGTAAAAAGTGAGCCGAGAGACGATTGCCAGTTAATATGATGACATGAACACTTGGTGCCATAACGAGCAACAAACTGAAAAGTTTTAATTATGAGCAAAACAAGTCTGCAATCTTTCACACACGAAGTTGGCCACAGTGAGGAGCTGAAAAAGGTTCTTAGATGGGAGCAATAATTAAAATCAGACTTACACTGTGTCTGTCTCCTTCTTTGTCTGTCAAACCAAAAATAATTTTAAGAAGGAAAGCCTGTGCAAGCAAAAAACACCAAGCCCAACAATGTTATGAAAAGAAAACATGAAGAAAAACACGACACAAAGGAGAGCCCAGAGGTTTTTTGTCGTCTCGAGGTGACACATCAGTTATTTTCCTATTTTCACTGTATTTCATTTAAATTTCCATTGGAAATGAATATTTGATCTTTTCCCCTGAACCTGTCACCGATGGGTCTTTGAAGCTGCGAAACACTGCATTGTGTTTGTGACACTGCAGGATATGCTGGAGAAAAAGATCAAACTCCTCTGCCGAGAGAGAACATGAAAAGGTAAACACTGTGTCCTGGCGCTTTACCTGTTTAGAGGCGCTCTTTGTTTCCAATGTTCTGACCACAAATGTTTAGGGGCAACAGTCTTGTGCAATGTTTGCTTTTCTGGAAATGATTGTCTGCTTTAATGTTTTTTTTCCTACTTTGTTTGTCCTGAAATGCTGCTGTAGCAAGCAAAAAAAACTTTTTCACTGAGATATTCACTATTCTCAGCATACTTTCATTGTGTGTGACTGTGTTAATATGTGTGTGTGTGTGCATGCAGCAGCAACAGCGGAGGTCTATGCAGTAGCAACCTGTGGAATTCCCCTACCTGAGATCAAATGAAGGAGAAAAAAAAAATATGGGCTCTCACTGCTTTCCAATTAATACTTCACCTGCGTCTATGATCAGATGAAAAGTGATAACAGCAGAGACAGACAGAGGTTGAAAGAGAGGTGAATGAGAGTGTAGATGTGTTTTGGAAATGTTTTTCTTTCTTTCTCTCATGTTCATTAACAAACAAAGTGCAGGGAAAATATACTTGAAGGTGTGTAACAAAAATGTTGATTCCATGCTCCAGATTCTATGTAAAAATAAAGAAAAAGATGATGAGCATGGTCTCATAAAAAAGTAGAAATTGAACACCCTAGTTAGTCATAATTGGCTAATTTTGTTAGTAAGGTCATGATAGCACTTAAAGCCTCTCTGGATCCCTTCCCGCAGAAATGCAACATGCAACACAGGCAGCCCTTTTGTGTGCCAGAGAGCACTGATGTGCTTTCTGTTTCCATGCCAACTCACTTTCATCTTTCATCTTTCTTACCAGCTCATCCTACGCTTCAGATGAATTAGGTTTGTTACAAATTCTTTTGAAGTGCACACACAAACCCCCGTATACCACACCACTTCAGCGAAACAAAACAAAAACACTGAGGAGCTACAAATGTAAGCCAGTAATCTTGCTCGTTTCGGCTTCTTGGCTAACCAATGGCACCGCGGACAGGATATTTCCACTTCATTTCAATTTGGAATACGTCCCTCGCCCCCTCTACCTCTTGGCTTCCATTTTCTGCTGTTGTGAGCAGCTCTGTGCCACACAATTCATTTCCATTACGGAGACGGGCGTTGAGAGGGTTGCATTGTAGGTTGGTAATGATCTTCAATTACATTGATGCCAGTACCTAAGGGAAAAAGAAAGGTGGGGGTCTCTTAAGGATCAAAGGTTCAGACCTGAAGAGGACTTCTGTGTCCTTGCAGATGCATTTTCTCAAGATGCTGAATTCTCCCTCCGGACACAGAGAGGCAATTTCCAGGCCCTGGGCTGTGTGTATCAGTAATGGAGGCGCTGGAGAATCTAGCATCAGCTGGAGCCCTGGCCTCTGAGATACGAACGATAAACACATCAACTTTCGTTTCATGTCTTCCTCTGTTTTTTTTTTTTAACCTTTATTGTGAATTTTCAGATGAATGCTCACTGTTGAAATCCCCATATTTGTTGCACAAAAAGGTGTTATTTTGTACATTTTGTAAATCAAGTCTGTGTTTAATTTCTCAAATTGTTTCATTTGTGCAGAGATTGCATTTGATTAGGGCTAATTATTTCACATTGAAGATGATGCTCATAATGTGTTTCAGATTTACAGCTCCATAACAGAATATTCAGACGGAGAATTGAAATATGAACTCAGTGGTGGTGATGTCTGATCAAATTTGCCTTTGAAGCAGAGATATAAACCCGGGTAAACAATTAGAAAAGCAGTTTAAAGCTGCACAACTCTAATTTATGACGACTTAAAAAGGAAAATCTAATGCCAAAAGCTAAACTAAACTCTCACAGTGTTTTCCCACAGTTTTATTTTCAGTATAGTCTTCTTCATCGATCCAGTGTCTGTCAAAGTGATTGTTTGTCATAGGAGTTGACAAAAAGTTATATGAAAGGTCAGTTTACAGGTATTATAAATTGAATCCAGACTCATTTCAAGCACAAAGAAACATGTTTTCTTTGACCGTGACAAATACTTTTATTTCGTAATGAGATTTTTTATTTTGCCTTCTTCACAGACTTACTAACATAACACGCTTGACACTCTCCGGAACCTCTTTTGAAGTTTTCTCCACACAAGGAATAGATGGAGAAATAAATAGCCTGCAATGTGTAGAATTCTGGAGTTTCACATCCAGCACATATGGGCATTTTTTTTATTTTTCTACCACTGTCATCTCTCAGTACAAAACAGAGTATACCAGCTCTGAGCTGCAGGAGTTTAAAAGGACTTGAAGAAATGGAGAAAGTTTTCAGGTTATGTCTGAGGTTCAACTTCTGCTGAGCAAACAGTGAAAAGAAAACCACCACAGGGGGAGACAAGCAACATCAGACTGCAAGAAATTTGGAGCAGATATGCTTTGTGTTTGCTGGCTTTCAAACGCAGGTCAATAAACACCATGGAGATTTTAAAACAGTAATAGTCTTTGCACCATAGATATTTCAATCAGTTTATCACAATAATGTTTGAACAGCATTCATATCTTAGTTGTGGTTATTTGGCCTGCTCCTATCCTGTTTCTATCCATACTGTTAAAAAAAAAAAAAAAACAGCATTTCAGCCTCTAATTATTTTCCTATCTCTTTTAAAACACTGACAGCACATAGTCATAAGGGTGAAGTGTAAACACAAGAATAGACGGGGGGGGGGGTTGATGCCACTGCCAAAGCACTTCAAAACGCACACAAAGGAGCTGCATGTAAAGAAGGAAAATGCATGTAGAGCATGTTGTCAAACCATCAGCTCATTTAATGCTCGATTATGCCCGGTAGTTTGTGACAAAAATTAGAGACAGTGAAATTCCTTGGTCAGCCTTTCAAAACGGGATGCTGTGGTAATTTACTTGATTGGAGTACAATTTTGAGGTTCAATTAATTCCAAGCTGATTTGGAATACATTACAGGAAGACTGATTTATTTAGGTTAAGCTTCCATTTGGTGGCGTGCAGAAGAGTAAGGAGGATATTTCATAGTACAGAAGTGAAAAATATTCAAGCCTCTTGAAAAGGCGTTAAAAGAGCATGAAAGGAGCCAAGGGTGATACTATACCCCTACAACATTTGGTTAATTGGAGATTGGTCACGGGCTGTAATATTTGACTATAATCTGAAAGGCCTGTAAAAACAGGAGTGTGCAGTGTGTGTGTGTGTATGTGTGAGAATGAGATCAGCACAAGCTGTGAGGAGCAGCCAGTGATAAGATTAAACCCATTCACATCCTATAATGAAAAAGAAGCAGGACTGGCTCCTTTTTATCAGCCTCATTTCTTACATCGTCGCTGCACTAGGTTGTTTTCATGTAAATAAAAAAAAAAAAAAAAAAAAAAAAAAAAAAGCAACGACAAGCAATAATACCCCTCTCTTTTGCATTGCATGTAAGAACATATATTCAATATGGCGCCAAATAGGAGGAATCAGAGGCGGAGAAAAAACACCATAAATATCAGCCCTGGCCTTATTTTCTCCCTGTTCCTCCGCGTAACCAAACTGACTCATTATGAACTTCAAAGACACAGATAGGAGTTTTAATTAAGAGAAATGCTGTGGAGCAGTGGAGATAAGTAACATCCCTCTCCCCCATTTTCCTCTCCCCCCCCTCCCCTCCCCAGCCCTCGTCCCCACCCCTCAGAGCTCAGACAACATCATTAGGACAGTACAGAGGTTGATGGTGCACAAGCAGCCCCAACGTCGTCCCGCCACATGAAACCAAAAGCAGCGCGTGGCTTCTGCGTGGTAATCCCCACATCACAGGTCCTTTGTAGTGATGAAGAGTGGCACTGTGCATGTTTCAGTATACACATGCAAACAGAAACATGGGATTATCCAGGCAGAAGCAGCAGCAGCACCTTTTCACTGTGTGATCAGTCAGCTGTATGTGGAACAGAACCAGGAAGGCAGAACGGTGATTGCTCTCCATATCATCTTCTTTTGTTGCTCTGGGTCAGGTTATGTAACTGTGAAGAGATGATTTTTGTCCTCAGATGCCTCATCTACAATATGAAAATGATTTCTTTGACCAGATTGGGATGATGACGTCAAATAAATTGATATTCACCTATGAAAAATGTCATTTGTGAAATTTGACTGCATACATAACTTGTCACTGAGAGGAGGAAAAATATGAATAAGCAATTGTAAAAATAAATAAATAAATAAATGGAATATGTATCGTATTAAAACACACAGGTACTCAAAACAGATTTGTGACTAATCAAAGCAACGTTACAAGATGGAAAATGTTGATCTTTCATATCTTAAAGGCTAAAAGTTATCATATTATCATTCCTATATCAGAGGAGCATCATACACAAGTCAGGACCAGGAGGCTTGTTGTGGATTGTTCTTTATCTATAATTATTTAGGGGAATATTAGTTAAAGAGTGTGTTTGTGACTCACGTTCATCATCACAACAAGCATGATGAGTTGGAAAGACATTACATGAGAAGAAATGTAGAGTTATTCATCAAATTTATTATGTAAATATGATATTTATTGTGCATCTGAGTCAGTACTTCCTGAAAAGATGTCATAAATGGATATGAAAGTGTCAGTTAGTGTGTGTGTGTTAGGATGGGATTCTTCTTCTTTTCCTTTCGGCTGTTCCCTTCGGGGTCGCCACAGTGAATCACCTTCCTCCACTTAACCCTATCCTCTGCATCCTCTTCTCTCACACCAACTACCTTCATGTCCTCTTTCATTACATCCATAAATCTGATGTGTTAGGGTGGGATTATCACCCCTAATTACAAAGTCATATTTTATCATAGAATTGAAAAATCTATGAGCCGGACAATGTAAGCAATTTGAGTTTTCATGCCTCTAAAGGATCAAATAAATAATCAGTTATGAATCATGAATTATCTGTATGAAGAAAATGTTCAGTTCAGGTATTAACTTAGAGTGTGGTAGGATTTCTGTTTCCATCAGAAGCTAATGCTGGAGCTTAGCTTAGTCTTATTTCTACGTTTATAAAATGAGGATTCTATTTGAAGGCAGTGATTCTCTATCAAATATGAATTTGTATATAATCTTCAACATATAACAGCTAACGTATATAATACAAATATATAATTACATAGAATTATATTCATATTTTTCAAATTTGTCTTTCATTGTGGATCTTCAAACACTTTGTCTTCAACTTGGTGATGAAAGAAAAGCTATGAGTTGACACATCAAACTGTGGAAGGGCTCGTAAAAGCCCTTTAAAGCCTGTCGGATAATGTCAAAATGTATTGTCATCAAAATCCAATCTTGGATGTTTGACTTAAATCCACGAGACATTCATTTTTAGGGTCACATTTACCTAACAGTAATTTGTATTTGTGCTTAATCAATAAACCTTTTACTGAGGTAAGTAGGTCTCTTAGAACATATAGTCACAACAGTAAAGTCCTGAAGAGGTGAAGATATACATGAGAAAATAAACATGTCACGACACTGCTAAAAGTGCTTTCTTACACTTAATTAGCCAGCGATTATAACTAATCTTACATCACAGTTTCTGCTATGCCAAGCCAGGTGAGCTGTGCCATCGTTCAGGTGGATCCCCTCCTGCTCCAGTCGACTGGGTGAGCTCTCAGACCGCCCACACGGCCCCGGGCCCTGGGCCTGCTGAGCGGCAGAGATCAGTAGCAGCAGAGAGATCTGCCCCCCACTCCCCTCCCCCTGGGGGAAGGCCTGATGTCGGAGAGATTAATTGCAGACTACGGAGCTGCAGCATGCTGGGAGCTCACATCGCTCGCAGGCTCAAATATATTCATCTGCGTACACATATACACACATACACACATACAAACACACAGTTTCCCTCTCCCCTCCACAGGCAGGATCTATCAGCATGTAGAATCCCAGATGAACATCAAACCCCCCCAGAGGTGCTGCTCCTTTGTCTCCAGGTAGTGCTGCCTGGCATTCTGCCCACCGCCTCCTGCTTTCATGTGGGCAAGGGAATTATCCTCCCCTTTGTGTGTGTGTGTGTGTGTGTGCGCGCATAAGTGTTGGTGTGTACGGTTTGCTCTGGAGTGTGACGCCTTCACAGGTACTAGCTTTCATATCTGTTTTCTGTTCTGGCAGCGGGCCAGCCAGCCAAACCTCACAGGTGGCTGACTGCTCTGTTTTCCCGCAGGCTCCTGAGCAAGGCAGCTCTGTAACTGAGGCTGCAGCCAGCCGCCGATTACGAGAAGAGCAGTCATAACTCAGACTCCTACACTCTAGTTAGCGGTGTAGGGTTAGGAAGCGGTTTGCCATGTGTGTATAGTGTGTGTATGTGTGTACAAGTATAGTAAATCACTGAGGCTTTTTCATGTATACAGCGTGCTCCCAAATCTAAAAGAGTTTTTCTGTGTGCTCATGCATGGCTGTGTGTGTTTGCGTTTCCCCCATGTTTAGTTTTATTTGTACAAGGAGAAAAATTGAAGGTACAAACCCACAGTGTGCCGCGCTGCTTATTTTGGGGAAACATAACAACTGGTATTTCCCACTCTTCAAAGACAGCAGTATAATACTTGGTTTTGCTGTCTTCTGAGCGTGCTTTGTGGAGATCCCCACTGCGAATCCAGCTTAAATGCTTTTCCATCCCACAAACTCCTCTCTGAGCACAGCGGCTGACTGAACCTTGAAGATGGCTCTAAAGTCTCAGCTAACTTTTCACAACAAAGATCATCAGGCGCTTTGGCATTACCATCAGGTGTGTGTGTGTGTGTGTGTGTGTGTGTGTGTAGTCTCGTCATCAGGAGCTTCAGTGTTATCTTTGGCCCTGGATGCATTTTTTTTTTTTCTCTCTTTGTGTTTATGTGTGTGTGCTGGCAGTTGTGATGAGAAGGTGGTTACAGTCTCACCCCTTTTTTTTTAATTACTCTATAAACCAGTTCAGGTGATTCATCCACCATTTTGTCAAAATGAAAAGAAAATGCATTTACTGCAAAGAAAATTGTTGTTTCTGGTAAAACCACTGCATGTTAACTGCTGTCAAGTTCCTCATATATGTATTTAAATATAAAATGAGCGTGACTTTACCCTCTTAGAAAAGTGGAGGCTAACTGCATGAAGCAAACTATACTGGGCTTCCACTGCAGCCTTTCCTGGCAGTGTGTGTGACTCACTACTGCTACTCTCACCAAAGTCTTTACTGGAATCCGGCAAAGCCAATCCTTGTTCTGGCCTAAGCTATCACTACAATCAGCACTTGTAAGCCTCGGAAATATGTTTTTTTTTTTTTTTTTGGCAGCTTCTCTATGACGTCCCAGTCTCAAACCAGTGCAGGTATGTTTATGCTGCAGCAGAATGGGCCTGCAGGATAAGCAGCAGGTGGCCTCCGTCTCTGGTGACTACAGCTGGGTCCTGTTTGTTGATACTGGGCTGCAGAAGGAGGAGAGGCCCGCTCAATATTCCCCTGCTCTCAATCCAGCTCTCAGCTTCCAAATCCCTAAATTTAGGATCGATGTTGAAAGGAACTACCTCCCCACTGCATTTATGCATGGCACCCTCCTGAAATTAATTCTGGCTACATAATTTTTTTTTTTCTTTGTTGGCTAAAAACCTACAAATGATGGTAATGTATTAGTTGTCGAAATTATGTGATAACCTGTAGTGCAAAAAAATGCCATATATTACTTGGATCACAGTAATTGTACTCCAATGAATGATGAAATATACTGTATATGTTTATGTTTATGCATTTGGCAGACGCTTTTTTCCAAAGCGATTTACAGGGGAATACCAATTAAATCATTCAATCAATCAAATTTTATTTATATAGCGCCAGATTGCAACAAAAAAGTTATCTCATGTATATTTTTATATTTTTATGAGGCCATACTACATTTTTTTTCTGAACTATGGTGACAGGATCCTTTGCAAGACATTCCATAATAGTAGAATAATTATTTGTTTTCAGCCACTGCTTAAAAGTTCATTGTCCAATATTTAGTGGCCTCACTTGGTGAAATTGCAGATTATATCAAACTGGCGACCCCTCACCTCATCCTCCTCTATGGTGGCTGCTGAAAACAAAAAAAGTGAAAACCAGAGGGCCATCTCTGGAGCAGTTCTAGGCGTTTTGGTTAATGGGTTATTGCAGGGTTTCTCAACCTTTTCTGAACCACGCCCCACTAATGGCCTCATGAGCCTACTGGCACCCCCCCATTCCCGAAAAAAAATGCGGGACAGGGGTGTTGGCACGTAATTCCACGTAAGACCTATATGAGGAGGATGTGGTCAGTAATATAGCTCTGTAGCAGTGGCTACTTCTCACAGACTGCAAGGGAAGCCCGGCTTCCCCTAAAATTACAAAAATTAAATGGTCAAATATGTACAGTTGTGTTGACATTTCATCGACTACAAATGTGTTAGAACACGTTCATCTCACAGACAAGTTTGTTCAGAATCAGCTTTATCACCAATTATCGGATGCGATGTTGTTCACTTCTCATTCATTCCCGTTGCGCTGTTTTCTCATATGATCTCTGCTCAGTGCATTTGTCTGTAGACGCTCAGTGTCCATGCACTTCAATGGGACTGAGTGGAACAGTTTTTTTCATTGCCTCAAAACTGAACGGTAATTGGATAAATGCCACAATGTTGTCCCGCCCCCGGACACCCAGCATTTCTGGGGGTGAATGGAGCTGTGGGTGGAGCTCGGCCGGGCTGGACGCCAGGCTTCCACGTGCTGATTGGAAGATCAGTCGAAAGGCTGAATCCCGTTTAACTGACAGCTATTTTGAGATCTACTCCTTCACTTGACAGAGTTCAGTTTGATACCGTCGCGCATTCTGCTGTGAAATCAAGAGAGAAACCACTACGAAATTACTCGTTCATTTCTTGCACTGTAAATAAAACACACTCATTGTACTTCCTTGTTTCAATTTAACATAATTTCAACGTTTTCTTGTTTCAGTTACATAATTTAATCATTTCTTGTTCAAGTTTAATATTGTTTTGTAGATAGTTAAATAAATCATACTGTTGGCTGGGTCGGAGTGAACTAGCTATCAATTCCCTGGAAGACTTGGTACGATAAGGTCACTGACGATTTTCTTAAAAAGGAACGGAGGGCCGAATTTACGTTTAAATAACTTGACAATTTTTTTGATGTAAGCCGACAATGAGCTTCCCCTGTCTGAAAGACGAGCAGCCGCCACTGCTCTATAGATAAAGCTGTAAGAAAGTGAGTCAAAGTCAAAGTGACCTGCTGCCCCCCGCAAACAGCTTTGTGGCCAGGGGGTGGGAGGGGGTTACAATGTGCTGGACAATATGCTCCCCTAAATAGTCTAAAAGTAACGCAACTGACCTATATGACAAGGACATGGTGGGTTATACACCTCTGTAGATAAAGCTGTGAGAAAGTGAAAATGAGCTCCACTCACCTGATCATTTCCTACCGGCTGCCCCCCAAAAATGAATTTGTGACTGAGGTGGGGTGGTCAATGTGCCGGTCGATATGCCCCTACCCCCCAACTCACAAACCTCAATCCGTGTGTGGAGGGAGAGTATGTGCTGAGTGGTTTATAATGTTGTGATGTAACAGTAGTAGCTAACGCATCCCCACGCATGCACGACGATGTCACATGCGACCCCCCCCATGGAAAGAACCACTAGGTTACTGATTCCAGTACATGCTCAAACATAGTAGGTACAGAAATACTGAGAGAAAAGGTTATTTTGTAGAAATATGATGATGCAGCATCACAGATGTACACAACTGATTCTTATTTTCAGGTCATCATAGATAACTTCAAAGCATTGTAATGAATTTCACGAACATTATTGTGTTTGCAAATTTCCAGATTTTATGATGTACTGCGATTTAGCAGATTTTGCAACCTACATAAAAATTATATCACAGTTGCTTTCATTATTTATCACCACAGTTTAATAACTTTGTCAAGTTATATTGTTATGTTGTTGTACTTATGTTATTCTAATGAAGTGAACTGTGGGTTACCTGAAGGCTAATGTTCCTTTTGTATTGCATATGGTGGAGGGAGATGGAGACTTAAAGTGGACCTGTACTGGTCATGCTTACCACATTAATTGTGCTTTGTGTATGACTTATAAGCAATTCAGTAAAAAAAATTTTTGCCATAAACGCATCACACTGGACCTCTTTATTTTGTGAATTATGGGCGGGGGCAGAACCTATGGGGAGCAGCCATTGCTGGACAAAAGTGATGTGCTGTTGTTTTTTCCGGGTAATTAAGTGCAAGTAAACAAGCAGCAGTCAGTGAGCGAGATTGAGTGGAAAGCACATGATCATGGTTGTTGTTTGTGCAGTTGTAAGCTTTGTTCTCTGCCATTGTCCTAGAGATGTGACCCAGCACCGGCCGATAATGTGTCATCTTAGACTGGTGTCTGCTGCACGGGGTCAGTGACCAGTCCATCGCAGCCCTACTAATGGGATAATACAATGCTACCAGTGCTGGAACAGCCTTTGAAGAAGGCGACATGTCACTGACCATGACTGACTGACGGAGCAGTGACTGAGTACTTTTGTGTACTTGACATGATGTAAGTGTCCGGATGGAACCACTAGTATTACACGTGATCTTTTGAAATAGCTGACAATGAAAATTTCCCTACAGGTACCTTTTAAGGAGGGTGATAATCAACACACCTAGTATCGTGAAAGAGGCAAATGGATTTTATGAACTTGCCGGGAATCTTGAACTGAACAGTACTCATCCTGTTTGTAAAATCTGCTTCACAGAAATGAGACATTTTGGGAATACAACAAATCTGAGGAACTACATTTGCCCTTTATGCAGCCATAAACACACTGAACCTACCTAAGCAAAAACAAATTGAAAGAGGCCTGTTAACTTTTTGGGATAACTCAGAGAATGTTAAGAGAATCTACGTCAGTCAAGGATTTACGGCCTTATTCAGCTAAAAGAAAAAATAACCCAGGTTTTACCATCTGTTCAGCCATTGTATACATTTTCATCAGGAAGCATCGGGGGTGTATATTACCTAAAGCAGAGGGTGTTGAGATTTACCTGTCAATATTAAAAGATGAAAAATATGCTTCTTACAGTAACATTGTAAACTGTGGATGAAATATCAACATGATTCATTGGCAGTGGAATTGTAATAATAATTGAAATGAATCATGAAACCAAGGAAGATTCACACCCCTATATATCATATTCCATATCTGCAGCTGGATCATAGATCTTGCATGTCAAACCTTTAAATGTGATTGTTTGCCTTTCCACACATTTTATATCCTTTTGAATTTGTTATGGTTATTTTCCAGCTCTTTAACCCTATAACGCTGAACGTGTCATATTTGTTACATGTCTTTTGAAGCCCTCTACATGATCAGTGTGACATTTTTTTCTTGAAAAATCTGTTGTATACAATTAGATACATGCAATACACAGATAATCCTCCAGAGGGGAGGAATTCATTCACTAGAGGCCTTTCCGGTGACACTACAAGATTGTCATTAGAGGGGCGTATGACTTTTATTCACCAATTTTTCATCAAATCTGTAAGACATTCAGGTGAGTAATCACGGAAAGATGAACGGATTTGTGATACTTAGACAATGATTTTACAGATTTGATTAAAATATGTTGACAAAAGTTATACCCCACTTTAATGAGGAAGGAGGCAGAACTTTGCCAATTTTGAAAAGGAATTACCAACTTGTCAGACATGTTTGTGTTATATTATGTTTTTGTTTGTTCAAAAACAATAATATTTGAGCATTGAGACCCGATGCATCAAATATGATACAAAACTGAAACTCATACATGTAAATGGATATTTGAAAACTTTTTTGTTTGTTGTTCAGAAGGACCAATAAAGGCTCCAATTTCAAAGAACTGGAATTTTCTGTCAACGATTTAATTTACAAGGTTGAAGCTGAAATTAAGGTGAAATTGACTACACTTGTATTGAAATTATCAGTAGCTGTAGTGAAAATTTACATCTATCACATCTTCTGTCATCACTGTAAACTGTTAAACTGTGTAAATAAACTAGGCTAGATGACAGACCTGAAGTGTTTTTTTTTTTTTTTTTTTTAAATAAAATGTTCTGTTATGCTTCATCTAACCAACCAATTAGGATAAACAGCCAAAAAATATGCAAAACAGATATGGCAAACATATACACTATATGAGTTTATGAGTTTTTTCTAAATCAATTTTCAGATTCTGTAGTAACACACAGGATGCAAAAAGCTGGATGTCTCATCACTCCAATGCCTAAAGTCAATATTTCTTCCAAAATAGAAATCCATTCTCCCACCCCCCAGTTCCCTTTGATGTGTGGGTGTCTGGGTCTTACATCAGACATCAGGGTCAAAGCCTGAAAAGGCAAGTCAATTTACAGACAGACATCAGAGGGAGAGGCTTCTCCTGCACAGGTAGGGCCAAGAGAGCGAAGGCTGCAGCACGACAACCTCCTCATCTGTCAAATTTGAATGGAACAGACAGCTCAGACAGCTCGGCTAAAGCAGGTTCATTGTTGGGTTCGTTACACACATCGATTTACGAGCAGGAACACAAACAGTGGAGCGCGGCGTCCTGGAGCATGAGTTGACTGAGGTGGAGAGGAGAGTGTCCACCAACAGCCATAAACATTTGTATGTCGGTACATCAAAGCCCCAAGACAGTGTGGTCCGACGGCCTGTAAACTGCTTCACGGTATCAACAATTTGCCCATGTGCCTTTATCGTCACGGCTCTTAAATATCACCAGGTTCATTCAGTCAGACAGGAAGTGGAGGCTCACTGCAGCAGGAGTTGGTCAGGAGTAGCAGATTTCGAACTTGATACAGCAAAAAGGTACATTACACAAATAAATCAGAGCTTGTTTACATGCCTGTGGGTGTATTGGAATTTGAGTTTGACCAAAGTTAAGATTAAACTTTTCTGTTTTGATCCGCATGAGGAGTATTCAAACCACTGTAAGTAAGAAAAAAAAAAACATATTTTACTTTGAACTGCATTGAAGTCAAATGTAATATATGTCTTTGTATGGGGAGTTGTCAGACATCAAATAAATGCAGGAGCGAGTAATAATACATATTTTTTTTCCACATCAACTTCAGTAGAATGTTTTAATCTGAGCCCCACAGGACTGGAAGCTGTTTCAGAGAATTAATTGCTTTGACCGTTAAAAAATTATTTAATTTCTTGACCAAAGCTTATGCATGTGCAAATCTCTGAAATGTTTGGCAAGCTGTAATTTCTGTGCACAAGAAACTCAATTACACACCAACAGTTAAACAGAGTGCATTTTGCATCGCTGCATTCATTCAGGATTTTGATTTATTGATGCGCCCAAATTGAGACTATATTAACATTTCAGAGATTGTGTGCATTCATGTCTTTTATGTTGAGCAAACTGTGGTGTGGAATTTTAATGTTTCGGTGTTCAAAGACACCCCCCCCCCCCCCCGCAATTTCCATCACACCATCCCTGTGGCTCCAGTGGACAAAGTTTTTTTTGTTTTTTTTTTTATTTACATTATTCTAATATAAAACAAATATCTATTACTAGTCTGATTATAGTAACACCCATTACATCCTTTTTCTTGTTAACTGTGTTTTAGTTCACAAACAGCTTTTTGTGATGCAGATTTCCCAGTATAAAGGAAGAAAGCAACATGCGCACTTCCAAAAGGTAGGACCTCAAAGACATAAACAACTCTCCCTGCAATATAATGATCTGGGAGGCACACATCAAATACAAATGTGGATGAAAGACAGAGGCAAAGCACCTCCAACACAGCTCCTGTATGTGCCATTACATGCAGCAGAGTTCATTAAGCTGAGTATGTGAAGAGAGATAAAGGCTCCTGTATTGGGGGATTTCCCCCTGCTAGCATACTGTCTGAACATGACTGCCAGTGTCTTTGAATACTGTACAAATGCATGGCTGAGGGCGTATTCACATCAGGCTTCAGATCCCAGATCCTGTCTTCTTTCCACACACAGATGGAAGTTCCTTCTTTTTCTGTCTTTTTTTTTTTTTTTTTTTTACTAGAATCCTAGTTAAATGGTACATACAGCAATTGAAATATGCCTTTGATAAGGATGAAGAATTGATTTATGGCCGTACTTTTATCATTGCTCCCTCATAACCCGCTGCCCCCAAGCAGTCTATCCTGTGGAGAGGTTTTTAGGGAGGAAACCACCTGCTTTGATTTATAACCCCCATGGATTGAAACTTGTAGTCTGGACTGGAACCGTTGAAATCCCTGACATCTCTGCTCGGTTCAGTCACACTGTTAAAAACTCCTAAGTCCAGATTCCAAACCCGATGTTCTAAATTATGATTTAACATAGACTAGTAGTTTAGCTACATATGGGACGACTGTGGAGAATTACAAAGCAATTTATGTTGCACAGTATGAGACAAATGACTATAACTGCTGAGACAAATGGGTGGGGGACAAAGCAGTAATGTACTAAGATAAATCAATGGTGTTTTTCTCTCACTGAGGCAAAAAGACAGAGCACAAAAGACAGGATTTCACTATAAACTGAAGATTTTTCAGAAATTGCTACATGTCTGGCTAAAACTACAATAACTAAAGACATGATTGTTGAGCTGATTGAAATACCAGCAACTAGTCTGATGTTACACTGCCTGTTTCAGAGACTGACGATGATGCAATGACAGTGTAATAGATTAATTTGTCACTCTAAATCTCCATAAGTGTGACCTGCAGCCATCAGATACACAGGCGAACAACCATTCACCCTCACACTCACACCTATGGGATTAGATTGACCATATAATTTAAGCGCATGTCCTTGGACGGTGGGAGGAAGCTGGAATACCTAGAGAGAAGCCACGGAGACACAGATAGAACATGCAAAATGGGACTGAACCCAGGACCTTCTTACTGTGAGATGATAGTGCTAACAACTGTACAACACCGCCTAAAAAACATCAAAATTAAGTAAAAGATTATGTAATTAGAAATGAAAACAATAGGAGTTGAAAGGAATAAAAAAGGGTTAAAAGGGGCTAAGACTAGTATAAACAAATCCTGGAAAAGCCTGTTAGAAAAAGTGTGCCTTAAAGGTGGGGTGTGAGATGTTTTCCTGGAGCATTTTTTTACTATATTGCTTAAAATCCCCTTCACACCCCAATTACAACCAATTAACTAAATGCTCTAACACAAAAATAAAAAAAATGTAGTCACCTGTGGAACGGACAGGACCGAAAAAACACCATCCAATCATTCTGAACGCCCCATCGAAATGATTGAACAGTGATATGTCTATCAAACTCAACTGCCATTTGTCCCTCCCCCCTCTGCGCGAACGCCTCTTTGTGCATGAATTGTGCGTTCTCAGAGGTTTGGAGCACTTGTTCAGGAAATGAAGCCAGAGCCAGAGCTTGGCTATATTAATTATATTAGGATGGAAAGTTCACCGGTAAAATGTTTTGTCACTAACATAAATCAATAGGAAATGTAATGTTAGTCAGATAGTTATGAACTGGGGCTATTCTGTAAGAGCAGGGGTGTTGGAGGAGACTGAATGAGGTATGCATGGATCGGGGCCGAAGCTGTGGTGAATTGTTGCTGTGCAGCGCTTGTGAACCCTCAAGAACAAGCATTGCGCGTGCCAGTACTCTGGAGGCGTGGCTTTGGGGGGATGTCTGAAGAAAGAGGTTTCGACTTTTGAATTGAGTATTTTCAAAATGTAGCTTGCTCGAACCATTTTTCTAAGATCTCATACCCCACCTTTAAGTCGAGATCTGAAAGTTTCTATTGATGTACATGACCTGATTGGCAGTGGGAGATTGATCAGCTCCGACAGTTGGCCTGGTTTTTGGAGCAAACAAGAGCCGAAGGTTCACACAAGTGGCATTCAGTGGCATACCTAAGGATGCCGCTGAACTCTGTATGACTTTGAATGTTAAATAAAGAGTTACCACATCACAATGCTGTGGCAATATGTTGATGTGTTTAAGATTAAACTCTGAAGAATAGTAAAAGCATGCAGGCTGCCATTGGTGCAATGTAAACAACTTAGCTATAACTAATGAAACTGGCAACTGATATATTAGCATCAAATTGTGCTTGGTATGGACTCGATTGTTTTAATGTCTCCTCAAGTAAAAACATTTTGTCATTTTCAGGTCTTTTAATGGTTACATTTGCTGTCGTCTGTCTGATAGAAGGCAATAAAATACTGTATCTTTGCAATCTGAACAGAATAACTACTGTGATATTAGTGGCTTTTCCATTGGATTTAAGCGCAAAACTTCACCGATATTTACTAAATATCAAAAAAACAGAAGTGCGTATTGTTGTTTATTTATTATCACAAGATGATACGAGAAGTCATTCCATAAACATGGCCGCGAACTTAAATATTGTGTTGATTTACAGATATTTTCATTATTAGTATATATTACCCCTCTATCCCGTACTAAATTAAAAAATGATTCAGTTTCCTGGTGTGTCTACACATACCGTGCCATGTTTCTTTTAAAACTCTTCTTCTTCGCTTGTTGTAATGTCCGTCAACGTCAGGGGTTTTTTATTCACGTGATTCCAGTTGTGGAAAAAGGTCTTTCCATTATAGTTTTGTGTGATATGCCAATTGTGATACGCCTGGAAAACCACCTCTTGCCAGCGCAAACATTTTTAATAGAAAAACAAGAGTTTTGGCAAAATTGCCGTTTTTCCATTAGGTAAATTTTTATGCACAACTTACAGTATATTTGCGCAATTTTAGGGTCAATGGAGAAGCGACTTATGTCAGGTTGGGTCTGAGAAATCATGAATGGATCTTATCAGAGGTTTTCATAAACACTTGATCCAATATTCAGGAACATAATTGTCTAAGAAATAAACTAATATCAATAGTGAAAATAGGTGTAAATAGTAGGTGCTAGGTGCAGCCCCAATCAGTTCTTTGTCTTTCTTTCCCACTTGTCTTGATTTTTAAGATACGTATGCAAAATAAAGTAGACAATCTGTATATAACAATCCAACACATACTGCTGTAAATGAAACGCCTGGTGCTTTGTGTTGTCTTTGTTAAGTCAACAGTTGCTTGTAACACAGTGCTACAGATGGTACTTCCTCCAGTGAAACTCCCTTGCAGTAACCGTGAGTGGGGCTTCTGATAGTTTGCGATCTGCATTGGAAAAGCAGCGCGTCTCCTATGGCTACAGGCCCTCCTCAATTGTTTCACGGCTATCTTGACACCCACTCACCAGAATGGAGGCATGCCGTACTGAACCCTGGGATCTGTGATCCTGCCACCGATAGGCACAGTAGTGCCACAGATTCCATTAAGCTCTAAATTAAAGCAGGCACATCAAAGGCCTGTGAGGAGGCAGCATGGAGATGTGACAGGCAGGAAGGGGGAACGAAAATGAGTGAGGGGAGCATAAAGGGAAAAAAGAGGCCTCATTTACGCAATCCCCGAACGTGACAGAGCCTAATCCAAATCAATATCTGTGAGTGGTTGAGTGTTGTTACAATGCTAGTGTGGAACATATTAGTGGAAGATGAAAGCATCAAAGTGGTTAGCTAGATGAAATTATGTCTTTTATATCATAAGAAATAATTGGAAAAATCTGGGAGAGCTGGCATACATTTTTGCTAACATGCAAATGTTCTTATATGCAGCCGATCACATTTGAACTAGAAACAGTAGCTTTCTTTGGCCCGAAAGAATTTTTCTGAACTGAACCTTCAGCGATACCTGAGTGACAGCTCACAGAGGACTTTACTAGCTAAAATAAACAGACAGCGTGTGCAATAATCTCTCTTGACTTGAAGACACACCCACATTTTTACACAAACTGCGATTTTGACAGAAGCGTCAAACAATTATGCTACTGACTTTGTCTAAGACCTAAACAGTGCATCCATCTCAGTTTACTGTGGTAGCCATGCATCTGAAAAGCATTGAATTCATAAGTAGAGCATTTGTGGTTAATCATCAGTTTTTGCAGTTATTTAGTTTTTTGTTTTTGTTTTTTAGTGCTTTGCTTTTGCAGTTTTGAGTTTTGTGTGTAAGTAGCTGTAGTCTTTCATTACCCAGCACAATAGTACAATTTTACAGCATATGAAAAATACAGTTTTTTACCTGTAGATCTATTTTGTTTCCTTGATTGTAGCTTTTATTTTGTTTTGGAAAACTGTCATTTTTATCTACCACTATAGTAGTTTTAGATTCTGTCTTAGGTTTTGATAACTATAATTACCTTGTTTTCTATTAAAATATTTGTGAGGTTTATCTGTGTCCTCTATGCAGAGGGTACAGCATGGGGTGGACCATTGGGATTGCATTGTCTCAATAGATAATCTCTATTTATTTTTCTGTCCAGGGTGGAAAATTTGCAATAAACCCCTTGGGTTTGTGTGAGTGTTTTATCGCTTACAGATTTTCCTCAAGATGTTACTTCGATTGGGGGATGGGAAGAACTCTAGAAGATACCATCCTGTTAACTCCTGGCCAGGATGTTCTGCTGCCTCAGAGCATTTTAAGGATCTCTGTATGGTTTCTAGAAGCAGAGAAAGGGCAAAGATGGGTATTGGGAAGGAAGGGTTGGGGTTAGGGGGGTGGGATGGGATGGGTGTTTGCGCCCCTACAGCAGTCTGCCTGATTGCATCGCCACACAAGCGTGCCTTCAAAGTCTTCCCCTCCCCACCGCCCAGTTTGACCAGATAAGGGCCCCCTCATGCTGTGGTTCAGCTAAGGGACAGGAAGACACATGGAGGGGTCAACGGTAGTGCCATCTGCTCCCCATGTACAACAAATACAGTACATCTATATCAACAAACTACTTCACTGTCCAAACACAACCCCTGTCCTGCGTATATGAACTGGCTCTCTGCCTCTGGCTTTGATCGCTCTATAGGCTTTATATTGAGGCATATACTGTGTAATACATCCAGGATGTTTATGTGACTGCTCATACAAGTTTCATAAGGACAATGTTGATTGACTCAACATGTTTGTTCTTTCATTTTGTGCCTCAGACAAAGAGGGAGGTCTGCTCTGACACAGTAGTGATGGCAGGCGGCTGCCAGCAGTGTTAATGATATGTATGAGCGGCATGCTTATATGGGTCAGCTACCCATGACATCACATTCCTGTGTGTCACTAACTGCGAGCGCTGAGACAGTGACTGACAGCGGGCACAACACACACGACGTCTCATTCTCAGAGTACACCGAGAGCACGCTGGAATGCAATTTAATCTGCTAGTAACAATTCTAAAAACAGAGGATGGTGTATCATTTGCCTTGTGGCATTTTTGGACAAACATGCTAACCCTGACCTCCCACCACCGCAACACACACAGACAGACACAAAGTATACACACTATGATAGTTCCTGACTGGTTTCACAAGTCTACCCATCAGCAGTGTCAGCAGCTGTCACAGAAAGGCCCTATCATGTTGCACATGAGCAGCCAGGCCAGTGCCTCGAGGTTTACTGCTCAATACAGTGAGTTTTATAGCTGCTTTTTATCTTTTCTTGATATGTCTGTCCTTTGCGTTTACTCCCCCTTGCATTCCTATTGTCATGAACTGGACGCCAGCCCTGACTACACCCCCGGTGCTATAACATTATCAAGCCAATCAGGAGATAATGACCGTCATCTGGATGTGTACTTAATTAAGTAGTCCATTCAGAGCATTCTAACAACACACCTTTATTTCCCTCATCTTGACTCTACCACCACAAAACAGCTCTTTCATGACTTCACCTGAAACGGTGCTTTCCACTTTTTATTAGGTAAGACCTGAGGGAGTTTGCTTCTCAACAGCCAGGGCCCCCCAGATTCAGGCATCATACTTAAACTTCAATTACATCTGTGGTTCCAAACATTTGATGAATGAATGATTTGCTTGCTGAGACAACAAAGGAGGACTCTGGATACAGTCACACAGTCAGGGTAATAAAATCGGAGAATATCAAAGCATTTAGTCAGTTTAAAGACAAGCATGAACTCCAGTGCATAGTATGAGCTGTTCAGCAAGCACGAATCTCTGCAGCGAGTGAAACTGTCATGTGGGGCCTTGACAAGAAGCCAAAGAAAACAGAATCAGTTTTGAATAAAGGAGAAAAGTTACACAATAGAGCCTGTAATACCTGGTCAAACAAACCAGTGATTGATGCATTTTAGACAATAGAAAAGTTCAAGAGTGAATAGGAGCATGGGACGGGGACCAATAGTCTTTAGATCACTTTCTGGGAGAGGCCGAGATGTGGTCCCTGCTTTGCCCAGTCATAATTATGTTTTGTTTGGAAAACCCTGCTTTAGATTAAAACTAATGGGAAACAAATTGCCCGAGCATGCCGTCCGCTCCAACTGAGGGATTCCCTAATCCAAATCCACAACCGATACAGAGAGAGAGACAGCTTAAAACCCCATAAGTTCCTCTGTTTGGTTTAGTGGAGAGGGATAATGACAAGGAAGACCGAGAGTGCTAGGCCAGTCTTCTGGCACAAGCACGGAAACCCCCAAAAATGAATAAGAGACATTATAACCCGTGTCACCACAAGCAGATGAGATGAATGCTGGGTATGGCTGCAAGAGTAGCAGAGGAAGAGAATTGGAGAGAAAAGACTCTGAGTCTGAATACAGACTGAGTAGAACAATGAGGCTCTTTCACAGGGGTTCAATGATGAAGAAAAGATGAGAAAGAGCAGGATGGATGACAGTGAAGTGTCAGAGCAGCTTCTACATACAGCCCAACTGAGATCCTCGATCCTGGGAGATGATTGAATCAATGTCACACGTGGATTTAGACACAGTATGTTTGCAATCTGGTGAATATTGGATGTGGTGACCATATGGGGCTGGTCTCACAAACACAGACCTTGGCTATGGCTAAGATCTAACAGGCAGACTTGTTTAGTTTAGTTTAGTTTAGTTTAGTTCAGTTTAGTTCAGTTTAGTTTAGTTTAGTTAAGTTTAGTTCAGTTCTTGACAATCTTAGGTAGGATTTTGTGGCTTCAAATTCTTGGAAAATTAAGACTTTTTCAACTAAAAAATATAGTGAATGAACCTTTAGGGTAAAAACTTCAAAACTGTAATCTGTGCTTATAATAAGTCATCAGTCACTCTCAGGATACCTTTGTCTAAATACTGTCTTCCTATCACTTCATATTTCCAAGAGGTTACTGTGGTCGTTAAGTTATTTTCTCTTCTTATCTCTCAATCTCTCATATTAAACCACATATAATCCACCCTTACCCCTTTTCCATCAAGAAAGTTCCATTGCATTTGAGCTGATGCCTGATCTCAGACAAGTTTTCTGTGGTTTGACAGCCAAGGAACTGGCTCTCGGCACCAAAACATCACTGGTGTGCAACTACAAGCTGCTTACTTCAGCTGCTGTATGGACATGAAATAGAAGCAGTGATGGAGAGATGATACGTCGTATAGCTTGAAATAATTTTAAAGAGACTTCCTGAAATAACACTGTACTTGTTATTTTTATGTACTTAACCATATTAGCTTTCATCAATTCCAATATCTATGGACATCCAATGACTGGAATACTGCCACAGCATCATTTTTTGACACAGAGTACCTAATAGAGGAATGTCAGCAAATGGGAGCAGATTTTCCAGTGGGCTCTATCTTGATAAATCAACCACAGATTTGAAGAGTAGACAAGTGCGGATTCTTGTCTGGTAAAGTCTTAAACCTACACGGGGTGACCCAGTAGTATTCTGAATGCTTTATAACAAGACCTAACAGCAAGCTTCTTTCTAACAGTGGTATTGGCTCATATGAACATGTACAGACCTATATTGTGTCATTATGTCAGGGTATATCACGACATAATGACATGGTTTTGGTGGCACTGTAGCTGATGGAACTGCAAACCAGCTTCCAGTAGGTTCTGACATTTTCATGTTTATGGAAAATGCGGTTATATTAGGACTTCTTTTTTTCTCTCTTTCCTCACTGGATAGTGTAGCTGTTACCATGGCGATAAAGGTCTTCTAAGTTAGTTTAGGTACGGAGTGGATAACATTTTAGGCTTAAAATAACTTTTTTGGTTTAACCTGCCCTCAGTGTTCACAGAGTACAATGTGTTCGAATTGATGACGCACATCATTTCTGCATGTATGTACACACACATATGCACAAGTATCATGTGTATGTGTAAGACGGTGGTGCACGTGTGCATGGTGAAAGGGTGGGGCATTGAACTGAGGCCCCTCAAGCCCAGACTTGAAAAGGCATTCTTTCATCATTGCTAATCTCCCAAACATAAACATGAACGCATCCACACAGTCTCTCTCACAGGACCAAGGGGTGACCCTCCCATGACGGGAGACGAGGGACTGCACGAGTACAGGACTGTGCGTGCTTCTGGCTGCCTCACTGTTTGTGTTTGCCAAGTTGCACTGACTCTATCAATCGACTTATCAGTTTTATATCAGTTGTTTATGAACAGTTTCTGAGATGGGTGTGTAAGGAGCAGCATTTGTGTTTATGAACGTCAAGGATGTGTGTGTTCCTGTGCTGCTGGGTAAATCAGGATCCCAAACAGGGCACGACTCGACATGCAAGACAGCTTCATCCACAACAACCGACAATTAGTTATTTTTCCACAATAACCGTGTAAACCATAATTGCATGTGGTTTCTACAGGAAAAACGATGTCAAAAGCATATAATTCTTAGATACAGGGACAAAGACGGATTTGATATGGGTGTGTGAAGATCAAGAAATTGTCTTCCGTGAAGAAAATCACACCACTATGCTGAACCAAAAAGGTAAAAATGCAAATTAAATCAACTGCAAATGACTATCAGGTTTTCAGTGAATGTGGAAAGGTGGGATTTCTCTGATGTGAATCAACACAAGGTGGCACTGGGTGTGCTCCTCTCTATTACAGGGACACTTATTTCTCAGGCCTGTATGCCTGGCATGAAATAAGCTCAGCTCACATGACACACACACACACACACACACACACACACACACACACACACACACACACACACACACATACTTCCAGGCTTGTACAGTGCACCATCCCCTGTGTACAAGCCAAAGCTGTTTTTGCAGCGCATTTAAGAGATAAGGCCAGTGAGTTAATGCAGACGTACTGCCATAATCCAGTTTTCCCCCCCTTCTGACTCTCATCCCCCTCTCCGCTCTCCTCTAACAGCTTCTCTGCACTTCAGCTGCGTATCTGTGACAGATTAGGGCAGATCACCAAGGATTACCTCCACCAGACACAGCCTCTACACGCTGACCATAGACACCCCAACACACCCCACCCTGTAAAAAGAGGGGGTGAGAGAGGGAGCCTGAATCACCTTTA